>NW_016823413.1:60612-68116 GCF_001698545.2 Rhinopithecus bieti | reverse complement strand
TTTTGAGACAGAGTCTCGCTCTGTCTCCCAGGCTGGAGTGCAGTGGCCGGATCTCAGCTCACTGCAAACTCCACCTCCCGGGTTTATGCCATTCTCCTGCCTCAGCCTCCCGAGTAGCTGGGACTACAGGCGCCCGCCACCTCGCCCAGGAAAATACATATTTTCTAAATGAATTTAACTAAACTGGGGCAATCAAGAAAACTCACCATAGAAATATTAATTGGAAATTCATCTACAGTCATCTGATATATTGGAATGAAACTGAATCCTTTGCTTTTAAACTGGTATCTAATTTAACTACCCAGGAGACCATACTTAAGCTAATCCAGACTAACATGAATCAATCTTATACAGTATCTAAAGGCCACGTAGCACACTTTTGTGTTCATAACATAAATGAAAATTATTATCTTAATCTTGTTTTAGCAGACATGGAATTCAGCTTGATTATACGCATATATAAAATGAAGTGAATATATTTATTCAGTTACAATTACTAACTGTTGTAACTACTATTAACTAATACCATTAGTTACATATAATATAGTTCATTATATATAGCTATATATGTAATTATGTATATACAATCTAATAGCTATATATGTAACTGATGATATGTAATGTCATATACAACTAATAATATAGTTATGACTATCATATTATTAACTAATATCATTAGTTATATATATACACACACTTTTTATGATTAAAACTTCTATTCATTTGTTATATGATTCCCTAGAATTGTAATTGTTATTGGTTCATTCCTTTCCTCAACACATTTATTAAACACCTACTAACTGACAGGCACTGTAGCACTGGAAATTACAATGATGAACAAGAAACAAGGGAGACATAGTTCTGCCCTCTTAGAATAACAGACCAGGGAAACTAATCAACCAGTAGCAAAATCCTATAGATGCCATCATTTTGATCGTGGTACCAAAATAAACTAATGTGAGTGATTAGATTATGAAAAAATTGGGGTGGTACCATTTTAGTACAGACTTTTTCATTAAAAATCTGGTACAGTCTTGTTGAATATCTGGTACAGTCTTGTTCAGTCTTGTTCTAAGTGAGTTTCTTACTCACTTTTAATTAAAGGCAACAAAATAATAACCTTTCTTATATTCATTCACTTTTCTTAGTGAAAGTTTTAGCCTTTTTTCTCATCAGAATTGTCAGTGTCCTGAAATCCCTCAAGGTGCTAATTAAAAATTTTTCTAAAATAATTCATTTAATTCATTTACATATGTATCTTTGTATACACATGGTTTTAATGTAACTACAGCATATTACAATGCTGTAGGGCAATTGCTGGCATTCTTTAGATGTTCAATATGTGTTAAATCTATAACCTCCAACTCCCTACTAAATTCCAATCTACTATTGCAAATAGTAGGATATATTTCATAGGAGCAAATGGCATTATACGACTTCTGATAGTCTCAAGAAAATAATTCCCTATTTCATTAAAGAAAGGAGAAATTCTTTGATGCTTTGACATTCAGCACAGGGGTTTAGAATGAAATTGAAATTTTAAAAAATGGTATAACTGTGTTTTCATTCAGAAAATACTTTTATAGTGTAGAGAAAACAGTAATCCAGAAGTTAGAAGCCTGGTCTTCAGGATTATTTCTGATATTTCTCATCTTTTGGCCTCAGATAAGCCACTTTACCTATATGGGCCTCCTTTATAATACTAGAGGCTTGAAAAAGGTGACCTTTAAAATCTCTTCCAGCCTCACAAATCTGTAGATTTCAAATAAAGGATAAGTGTTTTAAATCATCATGTTACGCAATATGTTGCTCTTATACCGACATTTCTGAATCTCAATGATGGTTTAGCCAAAATTCACTTGAAATATTTAGAAAAGGTCAGAAGATGTAAGAATGACTCAGTGCAACCAATTGTTTTCCACTCTCTTCTTAAAAACTCTCACTGGACAGTACCTCTGAGACACACTCTATTCTTTCCCCTGCTTATTTTATTCCGTCTTCAAATGTATGTGAAACACATCACTCCCACTACTCCAAACACCTTTATCTCCTCGGCTTCTGAAAAATAGCTTGAATTTGATTGGATTACACAACTTTTAAAAATATATGTGCCTATTTTTAAGAGTCTTATTTATTCCATTTTATAGCTTTTAGTTTATCTGATAATCTTTTTTAGTAACTAATACTTCTCGACACAATTTCTTAGATCTTTACGATAATTTAGTTCATTTTTTTCTTTATTTAACACAAAAAATTGCCCTAATTTATCATACTGAATTCACAGGATACAAAACTATGTCCTTTGGAATCACAAAAGGAAACCTCTCTCTGGTGTTCCGTGAATTAGGTAGGGGAACAATCCTGACTTGGTGCAGTGCAGAGGCTATCTGTGGGGTTGAGACCTGGGAACACCAAAATATATCCCCCACTCTAGCGAGTTGCTTTCAGTATTTCACCATGAATGTTTGTCCTTATACATCTTCAGAAATACTGGCAGAATGTAAATTTTAAGCAAAATTCTTATAGATCACCCACTAGGTGTAACACATTAACCACATGAACACAAAATGGCAAACGGTTTATTATATTAAAACTTTCTCCACCCATTTGAAAGAACCTTAATCTTCTTTTTATTATCTGGCCTTAGCTATCAATAGACAAACAAATTTTAGCTCAGAAAGGTCTGCATGTGGGTCCCTGATACATCAAGTACAGCATAAGATAGCCAGAGAGGAGTGTGGACAGCAGTGAATTAACAAATGTAGCCACTTGGGGTGAGCTTGGCTACCATTATGATTCTATCAAAGGCATTTCTGGAGTTGTCTGATTGATACCCTGGAGCAATGATACTTAGACACAAATGTCAGCATTTCTCTGTCCCAGGCTATGCTGCCTTTCATAGCTGGCTTCTCGAAGAGCCTATGTACTTGTTCACAATCCTTCAATGGCTTTAAACTGTCTTTGAACACTGTTGAAATTACCTGCAAACCCTAGAGCATGGTTTTATGAAGATAATTGAATGACAGCCAATCATCATGTTAGGTTTCATTTAATTGCTAAAATATATTCAGCATTCCTTTGAGGATAATTTTGGAGACCTAATTTGAGGGTTAGCCTGTAACTAATTTATTGGATTTGTGAATTTATATGAAAGTAACTATGAAAGAGTCATTGCTTATACTTTTTGAGTAACAGTAGACTTAATTTGGAAGCTATTCTTATTAAAAGATCAGTTACATTACTTTTGAGTCAGAACCTATATATTTGCTTATATTTATTTAAAATGAAATAAAATCCATTTGATCCATTATTATTTAGGTTTAAAGTCTTACTTTACATCAAATTAGATTAATAACTGTTTTTGCAAATAGTATAAAGAGTAAAGAATATGAGGATTATGTGGGTGCGTCTACATGTATATTAGAATTATAAATAATATATGAATGAAGAAGAACCCTAATCCTTTTTTTATTATCTGGTCTTAACTCTGAATAGACAAACACATTTTAGCAACTTTATTTTGTCACTCTTTTGATTCACTGTCTATTTAAAATTGCACCCTAAAAATAAAAAACAACTTTTAGACTAAAATGGGATTTTTATATAATCTTTAGGTTGCATTCTTCAGTCACAATGAGATTTTATTTGATCATATGCTAATATTTAAATATTCTAATTGTTAAAATTGTTTAATTATTATCTCAGTCTCTAGAGCCAAAAGGAGTAGTTTATAAGAAAGGAATTAAAATGACTTTATTACTTGCAGTGGAAAATGCCCAGGATGCAGCACAATTTTTTTGATCCAATGGGCCGTGAGTCCATCCAGGCCATTTATAAGAAGCAACAAAAAATTCTGGAAGGTCAGTTGTTGCAGGTAAAGGAGCCTAAAGAGGAAGAAGAGGTACATTTATGAGATTTTCTCAAATATGTCTCAATAGGAAAATGTCATGCCCTTTTATAAAGTTATAATTATTTTTTAAATTATTTTATACATCCAAGTTTCCAGATGAACTATAGCTACATGGGATTTATATTTCACTATATGGTTAAAAATAACAATTCAATATGGGGACTCATAACCTAATACAAAGTCATGAGAAAACACATAGAATGGTTTTCTGGGTTACTACTCAGTGCAGTAATATCAGCCAATGTTTCTATTACCTTGAATCAGAGTTTTGCTCATCCATAGGAAGACCACATGGTGTTATTCAAATTTGTCCTCATAAAGAACATTTACTTCTCTGTCTCTCCTATTTTAAATAGTGTATGTGATTCTGAGATGAAATTAATTTTGAAAAGGTACATTTATGATAATTATTTATGATAATTATATATTGTATGTTCCCCGAGGAACACATCAATTTTACACCAGCTATTAGGAAACAAAACTGGGATGAATTGGTTGATATTTATAAAATACTTGAAGACTAAAAAGGACTTCAGGGCCTGGCATAGTGGCTCACGCCTGTAATCCCGGCACTTTGGGAGGCTGAAGCGGGTGGATCACAAGGTCAGGAGTTTGAGACTAGCCTGACCAACATGGTGAAAACCTGTCTCTACTAAAAATACAAAAAATTAGCCGGGCGTGGTGGCGGGCACCTGTAATCCCAGCTAGTCAGGAGGCTGAGGTGAGAGAATTGCTTGAACCTGGGAGGCAGAGGTTGCAGGAGGTTGCACTGAGCCAAGATTGCGCCACTGCACTCCAGCCTTGGCAACAGTGCGAGATTCCATCTCAAAAAATAAATAAATAAATAAGAAAGAAAAAAAGGACTTCTGGAAGTGTGTAAGAGCAACTGTGCAAAAGTGTGATGTCTTAGGAGTCCAGGTTAAAGCCCTGGCAAAGTCAGTTTTGGCTGCCATCTTTCCAAGAAGTCAATTAAATTGTATGAAACTTGTTCTGTTCATTTCATTAAAAAAAATCTAGAACCCAATAACCTGTTATTTCCCAAACTTTCTAAAGAGTTGACTTTCACTTCCAAAAATAATCAGGCTTAAATCAAATAACGATTTGTTTATTAATGTTTCATCAGTTGTTTATATATGTTCACACTCACACACCAATCATTTCTGAGCATTCTTTAAAGTTTTGAAAGTGTTTTAATGTTTTAATACTCATTATTTTATTTTGTCTTCTCAATATTCCTGCGTGATATACTCGCGGACAAATATTATTAACTCTTTTTTATGAATGAGAAAACTAACTTTTAACAGTTAAAAGGCATGTTGAGTCCCTTAGTTAAACAAGAAATGCTCCTAGGACTACACTCAGACTTCAAAATTCTTAACTTGCATCATTTCTGTTGTTTCCCTGCTTTATCAGAAATAAATGGCTAATTTGCAACAGAAGTAAAATGTTAAAAATCTTTACCAATGTAAAAGTTTTATGATTGTGCCTTGAACCAATCATATTACTGATCTGGTTGGTATCTTGCATAAAACAAAAATTACTTCTGATAAGTACATAATAGCTTCCAGGACTAAAACAAGGAACGCTTAGAATTTACACATCTGCTTGGAAAGGTTTTCATCCAAAATAATTTATAAATTTGTATTTTACTAGGGGAGTTCAGTTTTGACTTCAAAAACTATTACCACCTGATAAGAAAATTATTATATCCTGAGGTCCATTACTGCTGTTTAGATGATGGAAGAAAGTCCCAAAAACACCAAACAGATCATTGTGAAGTGCTTGCATGATAACTTCAAGTATGGTATCATAGACAGCTAAGTGATTTGGGGGTTTTGATGTCATTAGATGGACTGCATTGCAGAATCTTAGGGTTGGGGCAGAATACATTTATTGCTCTGGGTAGATAATTTGAGAGATACAGACTCACTTTTGAAAGGTGCCTTCCTAGCTGGGGCAGAAATATACATATCTTAAAACTCATACTCTCCAATTTTGTATTATTTGTTTGTCAGTGTGCCTTTAAGTATTTATAATACTAAGTTGCCTCATGTTTTCAGAAAAATAGGTGGAGTGTCAATTGTTATTTTATCACTTTAAAATTTCAATTTAATGACAAAGCTAGGATATTTTCCTTCTACTGATACAATAAACATGTAACTATTACTTTAAACACAATTCAGCAGGGTTCGGTTATTTAGAAATTGACCTCCACATTTGAAAACCTACCAGAGTTCTTTGCATATGAGAGATACTCAATAAATTTTTAATAATAGTAATGAAATACATATCTATCAGGTAAAAGTATGTTTTCCTCCATAGGCACATTAAGTTAAATTACAATACCAGCATGCATTTGTTGCTTTTATGATTTATTCTTTAAAAATGAAAAAATATAAATGGTGAATCCTTCTCAATAAGACAAGACAATAGTGAAACAACAAGCAAAATAACATTTTTATTAAAAACTTATTTACCAATCCACTAAGCCAGATCAATTTATGAAGATCATCTGTTGGATTTTCAAGACTTTTACCATTTATTTATTACTGTTTTTACTAAAAATGAGCTCCTAGGATTTGAGGCCTAGCAGGTATGTATTTTTTTATTTGCCTCATGATATCAGCTAATCTGATACTATAAAACCACAGAAAGTTTTCTATTTCATTATTTCATAATTACTATATTTCTCTGTAAAGTAAATTGTTTAGAGTTTGTAAATAAAGGTAAGCATCACAGAATAATAGCTGTAAGGAATTGGTAATAGAAGTTTGGCTTTAATGAATGATACATTTGTTTTTAATTTATTTTGCTTAGTAAAACAAAAGAATCAAGAAGATCAGCTGATAGTGACAGAAATTCCAAAATGACACTGGCTTAAGTAGATAGAAATTCATTTTTAAGAAAGACTTACATGATTTCATATAGATATACTTAATTCTTTTAATTGTAATGTTGAAAAATATTTTAATCAGGATCTAACTGTGTTTCCAAATCAGTATTAGCCAAATTTGATGTTCAATGTGAACAGTCTCCCTGCTTCAGTATTTCCATTTAAAAATGAGAAATTAAAGACATTGTGGGCAAATGTGAGAATTAAATACAACAATAAACACTGGAGAATTGTATAACATTTGCATTTAATTAAATTAAAATCTCTAAAAGAGTGGTGGAAATGTAATCATAGCGTAGCTTGAGATAAACTGATCAATTTTCTCAGGAACCTCAGAATAAATTCTAAACATTCTTGCAATTGAGTCTATATCTACACAATATCCTCTGCGTGCATCAGCCCCTCTATTTGTAGTTGTATTCCCCCCACCCATTTAAACTTGGATGCTCACAGTGACCTGATAACCAAATGAAGCAACAGAGAATGAAATTCTGTTATGACTTTTACAATCTAAGATCAGTGGCCATGAATACCAAGAAATTTCAGAACTATTTGATACTGGGGATGAAAGGCTAATTTTCTATTTGCTAATGACTAAATGAATTTCTCATCTTCAACAATATTTGTCTTTATGCCTTACCTTTAAAAGAGGTATTATTTGATAAGTCTCTAGTTTTTTATTATATATATTATATATATAA
>NW_016823413.1:54157-57703 GCF_001698545.2 Rhinopithecus bieti | reverse complement strand
TAAATAAATAAATAAAACACTTTTTATTATAAAATAAATAAAGTATTATTTTACTGTAACTTCCAACAAACTATAGAAAGTATAACATTTTTTTCTTTGTTAGTTAATGCCAACATATTCATATATATTGGATGACTGAGAAAGGATGCTGTTCTGGTTAGCTATGAGGTTGACTCAACAAATTTTAGAATATTTTACTTACAGCAATTTGATATTATATAATATAGTACACCAATAGGTTTTAAATGCCATACTAGCCTTCTTAATATTTTAGTTGTTTCCAAATAGTTCCACCTTACACATAATACTCACCTGTAATAGCTTTAGTAACCTAATTAGTCTCCTTGGGGAGTAATAAAAATAATTTCAAAATTGTTAAAGAAAAAAATTTTAATGGAGCCAAGCATACAGATGAAGTCTTAATTTTCATATTTCTATGTGAAAATAGTATTTTTTCACAACATTTTTAATATTTATAATAAGATAGAACACAGTGAAGCTTCTTGGTGCTATCTCCACCCCGCAATTCACAAGCACTTGAGCATTATGTCTGGAAAAACAATCAGGTACAGAGTTGATTTGATTTGATATAAGAGCATCATAGAACTCTCAGTTCACCAGAAATATATAAACTCTATCAGAGCCAATAAATCCAGGCCTACACCTTTCTTTATAAACGAAAATGCTCCAAATAATGAAGGTGTTACTAACTTAGTCCTTACAACATTAACTTGTGTCAGAACACTGCTATTCTCCCAAGGTCAATACAAGGGAGAAAGAACATCTTTATATATTACATAATAACATTTATTTAATACTTTACTATATCTAAGTACTGTGTGAAGCATTTCGCATCCAGTATTTCATGGGACTTATGCAGCCCTGTGAACTAGATACTACAACCATTGTCATTTTGTGCAGAAGGAGACTGAGGTAGTAAGTGAAGGAGCCAGTAGACATGTTTCGAGAATAATGACTTAAGCTAAGGAATGAAGACTGGAAACCAGCCAGGGAAGGAAAAAGCTTTCCCAGGAATTCAGGATGACTCATGGCTTATTTTTCCCATCCAGGGAAAATAATTTCCCGAATCTAAACTCTTACCCAAGCAATATGGCCAAGGAGATGTTTATGGATGGAGGTGCATGGAAATTTTCAGTATGCTTGAAATCATACCACTGTTTGCTACTGCCCACCCTAACTGTATGTATAGTCTATCATACATTGAAAATGATTTTTTTAAAGTTGGGGAAAAGTGTGTGAGGGGGGGTAAGGGGGATGCACCAGTAATCGAGAAGAATTCCCACAAAAAGAAATTCATTGTCATGGTAATTAGAGGCAGTTTGATATCATATATTGGGTTTTTCTATGTAGTCAACAGCCTAAGAACTAGTTATAAAACTAACTGGTAGCTATAGCTTTCCAAAGCTTCCAGTTCAACTCAGTTCATACTTACTTCACGTTCTTCCTGGAAACACTTGCTATTATTTCTGATTCTATTCTACCTGGCCTCATATTAAAACATCTCTAACACTCGGAAATGTAGTCCTAACTACTATGCCCTAGAAATAAGATGCATTTCCTTGACTTACATCGTAAGTGTAAAATAGAACTCTTACTGGTTCAGCTGAATTTTTCTTATTGCTTTCCTGGAATTACTCGGCAATTCCAGGCATTGTAACTTATGCTGTAATTCAAAGCACTAGGTAATTAAAATTTTTCCCAACTCATCATTAAGAGTTTTAATTTAAATATCACCACAGTGACTTTTATGCAAACAAATCCCAGGAGCCAATAAATGATTTTGAATTAAATTTCCTTTTCTTTGCTATGGTGAGTCGAAACTTGAGAGAGAAATGTAACTCATTTTCTCTAGAACATATGATATTCCAACCTGCGGAAATTAGTTTATAAAGGATATATTAGAAATACTTTTCAGGAAATATATAGAGACACATAAATGAGTGTGTGGCCCACCGTGGCCCTCAATAAAAGCAAGTGAAAGAGCAAACCTTATAAAGGTCTGTCCTCTTTTCTTAAATAATGCTGCCTATTATTTTTTCTCACTCGGTAGGAACAAAAATGAGAAATAAAACAGAAAAAAAACCTTTTTTTCAGTTCATCATACAGTTAGGTCACTCAAAATCATAAATCAGAGCCACATCTCTAAAGATTTAAGTCTTATGATTGTAGGGGAGACCCAGAAGTATATCAAAGCTGAATATTTCAGAAAGTTAGCTTTGGTTAAGAGATTAAAAGTCTTTTTACTACTTTGAACCTGAATTGGCCAACGCTATATTGGAACTCTACTAACTGGAGTAAGTAGAGTTAGTGGTTCCATTTACCGTTGGCCAATTCAGGAACTCTAATAACTTTTAGGGGAACGGATTTTTTAGATGTCCTGTCTATGCAATGTAAATAATTCTGTGGTGGCTCTTAACCTCTCTCAATCTTGGCGTGACTTAACTTCTCGACCTCAATTTGCCTGTCTTTAAAATGTGAGTAATGATAGTATCCACTACATCATGTTGCTGGGGAAATTAAATGAGATCATGTATGAAACTGTAAGTGCTTTAACACACAACTACTTAATAAACACCTGTTATTATGTTCTCTGATACTAGTTATAATTGAGAGGGCCCTGCTACTGGAATCTGAATTGTAACAATAACTCAGGTGATCACATCACTCAAAAGCAAAGTACATTAAACATTTGAAGAGAAACCTGTGCATTTACAACTCATCCAACAGCAAACAACAATCTTGCTTGCTAAAGCTGCTGAGAGCTTCCAGGCAGCTGAGACTGGATGTCTTCATTGGAGGGTGGAGAGGCTACACTCCAGCAGCCTGGAAGCACGACTCTACCCTGGGCATTCACAACAAGCCTTAAATACAATCAGCATCTCAACTGGAAAGTGTATGTGCCTGGAGAACACCACACATTGGGTGGTAACACTGCAGATTTGTAAGAGGTTGGTAAAAACAAGAGAGGTAGCAACCTTTTTGTACAAGATACCTATTAGCAGATGATAACACCTCTTAAAAATGAAAGGGAAAACCCAGTAAGATAGTTCAAAGCATAAGAATGTTAGAAAACTTGAGGTAATTTTACAAAGAAGTTTGCCAGGTCATTAGGCAAAATTTGAAGATATTCTTTTAACAGAAATCTTGAGGATTTTTGAGGATCAACTTTTACTAATCATCAAAGCATATATGTCTAAAGATACCAACATTTATTTTATTTCAATATGATAATGGATATTCCTATAGACAGGACAAAATAACTGTGTTTAGGTAAAAAAGAAAAATTGGAACAATGACCTGCTGAAGCATTGGCACACTGAATAAACGATAATCCGAAATTTGTATTTGTGTGAAGTCATTAGCAACGTAAATGAACATTCAATTGTTCTTTTTCTGGATTATCAATTTTATTTTATTATTATACTTCAAGTTCTGGGATACATGTGTAGAACGTGTAGGTTTGTGACATAGTTATACATGTGCCATGGTGGTTTGCTGCACCCATCAACCCATCATCTACATTAG
>NW_016823413.1:0-52808 GCF_001698545.2 Rhinopithecus bieti | reverse complement strand
ATACAATCATGTCATCTGCAAACAGAGACAATTTGACTTCCTCTCTTCCTGTATGAATACACTTTATTTTGTTCTCTTTCCTGATTGTCCTGGCCAGAACTTCCAATACTATGTTGAATAATAGTGGTGAGAGAGGGCATCCTTGTCTTGGGCCGGTTTTCAAAGGGAATGCTTCCAGCTTTTGCCCATTCAGTATGATATTGGCTGTGGGTTTATCATAAATAGTTCTTATTATTTTGAGATATGTTTCATCAATACCTAGTTTATTGAGTGTTTTTAGCATGAAGGGCTGTTGAATTTTGTCAACGGCCTTTTCTGCGTCTATTGAGATAATCATGTGATTTTTGTCATTGGTTCTGTTTATGTGATGTTTGGATATGTTGAAGCAGACTTGCATCTCAGGGATGAAGCCAACTTCATCATGGTGGATACGCTTTTTAATGTGCTGCTGGATTCGGTTTGCCAGTATTTTATTGAGGATTTTCACATCGATGTTCATCAGGGATATTGGCCTGAAATTTTGTTTTTTTGTTGTGTCTCTGCCAGGTTTTGGTATCAGGATGATGCTGGCCTCACAAAATGAGTTAGGGAGGAGTCACTCTTTTTCTATTGTTTGGAATAGTTTCAGAAGAAATGGTACCAGCTCCTCTTTGTACCTCTGGAAGAATTTGGCTGTGAATTTGTCTGGTCCTAGACTTTTTTTGGTTGGTAAGCCATTAATTACTGCCTCAATTTCAGAACTGGTTATTGGTCTTGTCAGGGATTCAACTTCTTCCTGGTTTAGTCTTGGGAGGGTGCATGTGTCCAGGAATTCATCATTTCTTCTAGATTTTCTAGTTTATTTGCATAGAGGTATTTATAGTATTCTCTGATGGTAGTTTGTATTTCTGTGGTATCATTGATGTTATCCCTTTACCATTTTTTATTGTGTCTATTTGGTTCTTCTCTCTTTTCTTCTATATTAGCCTGGCTAGTGGTCTATCTATTTTGTTAATCTTTTCAAAAAACCAGCTCCTGGATTCACTGATGTTTTGAAGGGTTTATCATGTCTCTATCTCCTTCAATTCTGCTCTGATCTTAGTTATTTCTTGTTTCTGCTAGTTTTTGAATTTGTTTGCTCTTGCTTCTCTAATTCTAATTGTGAGATTAGGGTGTCAGTTTTAGATCTTTCTCATTTTCTCCAGTGGGCATTAAATGCTATAAATTTCCCTCTAGACACAGCTTTAGCTGTGTCCCAGAGATTCTGGTACATTGTGTCTTTGTTCTCATTCATTTCAAAGAACTTATTTCTGCCTTAATTTTGTTATTTACCCAGTAGTCATTCAGGAATCGGTTGTTCAGTTTACATGTAGTTGTGCAGTTTTGAGTGAGTTTCTTATTCCAGAATTCTAATCTGATAGACAGTTTGTTATGATTTCCGTTCTTTTGCATATGCCGAGGAGTGTTTTACTTCCAATTACATGTTCAATTTTAGAATAAATGCTATGTGGTGCTGAGAAGAATGTATATTCTGTTGATTTTGGGTGGAGAATTCTGTAGATGTCTATTAAGTCCGCCTCGTCCAGAACTGAGTTCAAGTCCTGAATCTCCTCGTTAATTTTCTGTCTCATTGGTTTGTCTAATACTGGCCGTGAGGTGTTGAAATCTTCAACTATTATTATGTGACAGTCTAAGTCTCTTTGTAGGTCTTTAAGAACTTGCTTTATGAATCTGGGTGCTCCTGTATTGGGTGCATATATATTCATGTTAGTTAGTTCTTCTTGTTGCCTTGATCTCCTTATCATTATGTAATGCCCTTCTCGGTCTTTTTGATCTTTCTTTGTTTAAACTCGGCTTTATCAGAGATCGGGATTGCAACCTCTGCTTTTTTTATCTTTCCATTTACTTGGTAAATATTCCTCCATCCCTTTATTTTGAGCCTATGTGTGTCTTTGCATGTGAGATGGGTCTCCTGAATACAGCACACCAATGGGTCTTGACTCTTTATTCAATCTGCCAGTCTGTGTCTTTTAATTGGGGCATTTAGCCCATTAACATTTAAAGTTAGTAGTGCTATGTGTGAATTTGATCCTGACATTATGATACTAGTTGGTTATTTTGCCCATTAGTTGATGCAGTTTCTTCATAGTGTCAATGGTCTTTAAATTTTGGTATGTTTTTGCAGTGGCTGGTATCAATTTTTCCTTTCTATATTTAGTGCTTTCTTCAGGAGCTCTTATAAGGCAAGCCTGGTGGTGACTAAATCCCTGAGCATTTGCTTGTCTATAAAGGATTTTATTTCTTTTTCACTTATGAAGGTTAGTTTGGCTGGATATGAAGTTCTGAGCTGAAAATTCTTTTCTTTAAGAATGTTGAATATTGGCCCCCACTCTCTTCTGGCTTTTAGGGTTTCTGCAGAGAGATCTGCTGTTAGTCTGATGGGCTTCCCTTTGTGGGTAACTTGATCTTTCTCTCTGTCTGTCCTTAACACTTTTTCCTTCATTTTAACCTTGGTGAATCTAACAATTATGTGCCTTGGGGTTGCTCTTCTCGAGGAGTATCTTTGTGGTATTCTCTGTATTTCCTGAATTTGAATGTTGGCCTGTCTTGGTAGATTGGGGAAGTTTTCCTGGATAATATCCTGAAGTGTTTTTTCCAACTTGGTTCTATTTGCCCCATCATTTTTAGGTACACCAATCAAATGTAGGTTTGGTCTTTTCACATAGTCGCATATTTCTTAGAGGCTTTGTTTATTCCTTTCCATTTGCTTTTCTCTAATCTTGTCTTCATGCTTTATTTCATTAAGTTGATCTTCAATCTCTGATATCCTTTCTTCTGCTTGATTGAATCAGCTATTGATACTTGTGTACGCTTCATGAAGCTCACATGTTGTATTTTTCAGCTCCATCAGGTCATTTATGTTCTTCTCTCAACTGGTTATTCTGGTTAGTAGTTCCCGTAACCTTTTATCAAGGTTCTTAGCTTCCTTACATTCGGTTAGAACATGCTCCCTTAGCTTGGAGGAGTTTGTTATTATCCACTTTCTGAAGCCTACTTCTAGCAATTAGTCAAATTCATTCTCCGTCCAATTTTGTTCCCTTGCTTGCAAGGAGTTGTGATCCTTTGGAGGAGAAGAGGCATACTGGTTTTTGGAATTTTCAGCTTTTTTGTGCTGGTTTTTCCTCACCTTTGTGGATTTATCTACTTTTGGCCTTTGATGTTGGTGACCTTTGGATGGGGTTTTTGCGTGGGCATCCTTTTTTTGATGTTGATGCTATTGCTTTTTGTTTGTTAGTTTTTTTTTTTTCTACCAGTCAGGCTACTTTTCTGCAGGTCTGCTGGAGTTTGCTGGAGGTCTACTCCAGACCCTGTTTGCCTGGGTATCACCAGCAGGGACTTCAGAACAGCAAAGATTGCTGCCTGTTCCTTCCTCTGGAAACTTCATCCCAGAGCAGCATCCACCAGATGCCAGTCAGAGCTCTCCTGTATGAGGTGTCTGTTGACCCCTGCTGGGAGGTGTCTGCCAGTCAAGAGGCACTGGGAGAAAGTCTGTCCCTTAACAGAGTCCCTCTGGAAGCTTCATCCCAGAGCAGCACCCACCAGATGACAGTCAGAGCTCTCCTGTATGAGGTGTCTGTTGACCCCCACTGGGAGGTGTCTCCCAGTCAGGAACCCACTTGAGGAGGCAGTCTGTCCCTTAACAGAGCTAGAGCACCATGCTGGAATATCCACTGCTCTCTTCAGATCTGGCAGGCAGGAACATTTAAGTCTGCTGAAGCTGTTCCCACAGCTGCCCCTTCCCCTAGGTGCACCTGTCTCAGGGAGATGGGAGTTTTGTCTATAAGCCACTGCCTGGAGCTGCTGCCTTTCTTTCAAAGATGCCCTGCTCAGAGAGGAGGAATGTAGAGAGGCAGTCTGACTACAGTGGTTTTGTTGTGCTGTGGTGAGCTCCACCCTGTCTGAACTTCCAAGTGGCTTTGTTTACACTGTAAGGGGAAAACTGCCTACTCAAGCCTCAGTAATGGCCGACACCCCTTAACCCACCAAGCTCCAGTGTCCCAGGTCAACTTCAGACTGCTGTGCTGGCAGTGAGAATTTCAAGCTGGTGAATGTTAGCTTGCTGGGCTCTGTAGGGGAGGGATATGCTGAGCAAGACCACTCAGTTCCCTGGCATCAGCCCCCTTTCCAGGACAGTGAATAGTTCTGTCTCACTGGCATTCCAGGCTCTACTGGGGTTAAAAAAAAAAAAAAACAACAACAACAACAACAACAAAAAACTCCTGCATCTAGCTTAGTGTCTGCCCAAATGGCCACCCAGTTTGGTGCTTGAAACCCAGGGTCCTGGTAGTGTAGGCACCTGAGGGAATCTCCTGGTCTGTGGACTGTGAAGACTATGGGAAAAGCATAGTATCTGGGCCAGAATGCACCATCCCTCACAGCACAGTCCTTCATGGCTTCCCTTGACTGGGGGAGGGAGTTCCCAGACTCCTTGCTTTTCCTGGGTGAGATGACACCCTATCCTGCTTCTGCTCACCCACCGTGGGTTGCACCCACTGTCTAACCAGTCCCAATGAGATGAACCAGGTACCTCAGTTGGTAATGCAGAAATCACCCACCTTTTGCGTTGGTCTCGCTGGGAGCTGCCAACCAGCTGTTCTTATTCCACCATCTTGCCAGGCCATTCAATCATTCCTAAAGGAGACTATGTCTAATTGGTAACAGTAAACTTGCAAAGCCCACACGAAACTTTTGAGGGGTTTAACAACCATTTGGGGAAAGGATTTTTTAATTTTGTGACAAAATTATGACTCTGAAAGCTCAAAACTCATTATTTTAGTGATTTATAATTGCTTTTAATGCACACATGAACACACTTATACAAATACGTGCACATACATGAATCAGAAGGAATACTTACTGTCATTTCATTCATGCTCAGGAGCATGGGACTAGGTGGCAAAGTGCCAAGGCGAAATTTGAAACCATCTTCTAAAGTCATTCCCCAAAATTGGCTGTAGTTCTGTGCTGTCCATCTGCCTTACAAATGAAGAAGAAAAATATATACAGGTTATGTGACATCATTTTTACAAATACATGTTCCTTTATATTTCCGAAATTCAACAGCAGCAAATCTCACAATATGAGAATTATCGCAGGCTATTGTTTATATAAATGATGCATTAGTGATTATTTTAATAATCAAGGGTATGAGATACTCTTCCTAAATAAGGTACATTTCAAGTATTTTAATGATTCATATGAGGAACATAAGACCATATTAATGTAAGTTAATGCTAAGAATATGAAATGTTTACATACTACAAAGGGATTAAGTGTTAATAAGGCCAATATATGTAGTTTGCTTTAAATGCCATTAAATGCATCTTAGAAAGAAGCTTAAATATACAGAAATGTACTGATACATTAAATAGGTTAATACATTTTCTTTAAAATTTATATTTGAAAAGAAATTGACAAAGTAAAAAAGTATGCATGAATAATGAAGGACAAAATAATTATAATTTTTAAAAATGACATCAGTGCTAATTTTTAGATATTGAAATATTCTATTATGTATTAAATGAGTTCATTTGTGTTAAGTGCTCCATCATCTTAGTTATTAATAATAATAGAAAATCAGTTGATGTGAAATTAGGTAACAAAAGTGCATATTTTCGTAGAGACGTATTTTGTGCTCTTAATTAGAAAAAAAAAATTCTCTTCAAAATTTAATATTGAAATTTGAAGACAAACAAAATTTTTTTACTAGATGATAGTAGATAAAAAATTAGAAAGATGCAAGTAATTTAATCATTACCTATTCTGAATTATCTACCACTTGAGGTCAATATATTTTCTGTACTTATGTCAAATTTAAACCCTGTCCTACTATGTTTATCACCAAAATCGTTTATAATGTGATAGGCTCCTATGAATCATTGAAAACACAACTTAATTTTTAATAATATACCTCACAAGTTAATGCTTTTCTTTCGTATAAGTTGTGTTAGTTCATAAAATCCTTAGAAACTTAGCTACAATTTAAAGTGCAATCTTCATTACCCAAGGAATCTCAATAAGAGAACCTCTGAATATAAGAGATATTGTAGTATAATTCAAAAGGCTAACAGGGCAAAATTGGGCAAAACTGTGACAAAACTGTCCAAAATTGGACAAAACTGTTTTGTTGCCGTATGTTAGTAGTTTTCAAACATCAGGTCAGAGATGTTCATAGGTTATTTAATTGAGCACTCAATTTGGTTAGTAGGGTGATAGTTTAAGAAAATAAAATAGAAGATAGGAGAAATAATAGGAAATAGAGTTTATTACAAATACTAAGGGTAATAAACTCTGTGCGTGTGTCTGTGTGTGTGTGTGTTGATGCTTGTGCATGAGTGTGTGTACTAGATCACAAAGTAAGATGTATGTTCTACTGTGAGATATGCTCAAAAGTGTGAAAGGTATGACTAATCTATAACATCCTTCTTGACTTAGACTCATAATTTTCACTTTAATCCAATTTAGCATTTATTGAACTTTCTTAATTGATCTGTCATATTCTCTAATAAACACTGAGAACATAGATATGAATAAAGTTTTCTACATTTAAGAAGCTCATACCTTAAGTAAAAATACAAAGATAGAAATGATTTCGGCGTGTGCCATCTATCAGCAGTAGATCAAAAGATGATCAAAAGATTCAAACATAACTGAAGGAGTTGGCAAATTTTTTACATAAAGCAAATTTAGTTCTCTATCTGGAAGGATGAGAATGAGTTTGGTGACCACATATGAAAGAAGAGAGCGTTTGTTTAAAGTAAAGGTAACTCTTGAGCAAAGCATACAGGTTTGAAGTTGGGTGGCATGTGTAGGGAATGACAGATAAGTTAAATGCTTAAACTAGGAGAGAGGATAGGGACACAGGGGCTGAAAACGGTATAAAAGATAAGGTAGTAAAAAAGTTTTTGGGCCAACATATTATTTATGCTAAGGGCAATACATGTTTCACAAGCAACAGGGTTCCATTGAGAATTTCTGGAAACAGAGACAAGTTAGATAATTCAAACTAGGCTTGATAAAGAAATGCATTAGAATATAGTCTAGAATGGAAGAAGTAAATATCTAAGAGAAACTTTTAGTGCGGGAGTTAGCAATACCTACTGACTGAGAATAAAAGGAAGGAAGAATTAAACTAACTTCAAATTTTCAAGTTGACCAGATATAGCAAGATGCCAGTAACTAAGAATAGGTAGAAGTTGATCACTGCAGTTTGGGGTGAGCGGGTTTTGAGAAAACAGTGAAAAATGAAAGCCAACTTATCCAGTAAACCAAATTTTGAGTTCATAAGAAAGAATCTGTTTCTCTAGCCTTTGAACGTAGGCTGGCCTAGTAACTTGCTTTACCCAATAGAAAGCAGTAGAATTGTGATCTTGAAACTTTCAAGCATAAGCTTCAAGGGAGGACTGGGGCAGCTTCCACATATGCCCCATCAGAATAGTAATTATGAGAAGAGGCCAAAGCTAGCCTGCTGGAGAAACGTGGCCCAATCAACAATCAGCACCAACCACAAGGTATAGTGTAAGGTCATCACAGACAATTCAACCTCAGTTGAGGCTCTATTGACACGGGAGTAATTCCAGAATACAGCAGCAAAAGAGCTTCAGTTGAACCTATTCCAAATTGCTGATGTGAAAAGATGAAAATTTTATGGTTTTAAAATGTTGAATCTTGGAATGATTTGTTACGCAGCAGCAGGTAATTGAAACACTTATATATCTCCCTTTATTCCACTAACCTGCTGATTATTACTTGTGCCACTAATGTAGCACTTATATTCTCCCCTATTATTAGAAATCCTTTTATAAAGGTATGGCAGTGTTGGCTCCTCAACTAGATGGTAAATTCCCTTAACATAGAAATTATTTGTTTTTTTTTGTTTTGTTTTGTTTGAGACAGAATCTCACTCTGTTTCCTAGGCTGGAGTGCAGTGGCATGATCTCAGCTCACTGCAACCTTCACCTCCTGGGTTCAAGCAATTCTAGTGCCTCCACCTAATGAGTAGCTGGGACTACAGGCCCATGCCATCACACCCGGCTAATTTTTGCATTTATGGTGGAGATGGGGTTTCACCATGTTGGCCAGGCTGATCTCAAACTCCTGATATCAAGTGATCTGCTTGCCTCGGCCTCCCAAAGTGCTGGGATTACAGGCATAAGCCACTTTGCCAGGCCGAAATTATTTATGTGTATCCTCAGCCATGCCACCAGTAGAACATATGTTTTATTAATATCAACTGATTACATTAAAAAATAATACAGAGAATAAATAAGCACTGAAGTACATTACATAGAATAAATAAAGACTTAGATCTAAAATACTGTCAAGATGTTGGAAAGAAATATTTTAAAGCCAAGATTGCATATTTGGTGTAGGCTATTTTTAAAAGCACTTAATAAATACTGAATGATATAATATGATTATATTTTACACGTAAAACAATTTGAGCATGATGAAGAGAGAATAGCTGAGAATTAGAACTTTCTTTTAAATTTAAAGACTTCCCCCCTTTTTTGCTCTGGTAAATTAATTTTAGTTTTATTTCTTGTCTCTATAGCTTGTTCCTTTCACTTAACTTTTTTTCCTTTGGTTTTTGTATGTTTCCTTTTGCTCCAATTATACTTCATTTTCTACTCTTTGAAAGTTATGTGATGTCTAATACTTGCTACTAAAATACAAAGCCCATGCCTCTTAAGTAGCCCTAGGGCATGCTCAAAATAAATAAATCATGGAAAGAACGTTCTTCCTTCCAAGGAAGATATTAGGTTGATGCAAAAGTAACGGTAGTTTTGGCCAAAACCACCATACACTTTTACACCAACCTGATAGCATTCCCAACAACCTCTGTACTCCTAAGTGTGTTTTATTAAGTGTATCACATTGATTTAGACTGTGGTTTCTCATGTACTTTTAATAGTGGAAAACTAGGCTCCTCTGTTTTGGTTTCTTGGAAGCGTATGTTAATTAGGTCTAGCATTTGAACACTTTTAGGAATCTGATTCAATTTTTCAAGATGGCACATACTCTCATGTTCTTTGAATAATTTAAATATGATTTGCCACAAAAAATTATAATTGGTTTTCCCTAGAAATACTTAAAATGTCATCAAGTTATCTTCTAAAATATTGATTTAACACAAACACACACACTCACACACACACAGAGGAACTGAGAATGGTTTTAGGATATTAATATCAACAAATGTGACTTTCTATATGTTTTGTATCTTTCAAGAAAAAAATTTGAATACGTTGAAATTTAGTATCCCCATTATGCTGAGAAACAACATGTTATATGTGGAAGGAGATTATACTTCCATTTTATAAAAATACATCTCCAGATTATTTCACTTTTCTAATTGCTCAATAATAGATCTTTTTATGTGAAGTCTTTTCCAGAAATGTGGAAGATGTTATCAAGGATATATCGAGATTTGATCAATGGCAGTGGAGAAATCCTGAAGCAGATACCAGCTGGCCTGTCCTTCTTCCTTTTAATTCTATAATAAAAGTCAGTGTTGGTGCCTGTATCGTTTTCTTTTTCTTTTTCTTTTTTTTCTTTTTTGACAGGGTTTCACCCCGGATGCCCATGCTGGAGCGCAGTGGCGCAATCTCGGCTCACTGCAACCTCCGCCTCCCAGGCTTCAGTGATTCTCATGCTTCAGCCTCCTGAGTAACTGGAATTACTGGCATACATCACCATGCCCAGCTAATATTTTCTGTGTTTTCAGTAGAAATGGGGTTTCACTATGTTGTCCAGGCTGGTCTTGAACTCCTGGCCTCAAGTGATCTTCCCACCCGCTTCGGCCTCCCAAAGTGCTGGGATTACAGGCATAAGCCACCTTGCCAGGCCAGTGCCTACATCTTAATTTCCTCTGTGTAAATGGAGAAGCCATCTAATTTTTCAGTCTGTACAAGAGCATCAGTTATTTCCAATGTTTCAGTGTCAATCATCCCTATCTTTAGTGTACTATTAAAGTAAAGTAGCTCAATCTGTCTTTTGATTCAACTGTAAGTGACATTGGCTAGATACCCATCATTTCAGTGAAATTATTTAGATTGGCTTGTTATTTGAATATCATCCTTGTAAGGTCAGATTCTACCCATGATAGCTAAGCATGTGATTGACTTGGTGAGGGCAGCAGCAGAGGAAGAGATGGTTAGTATGAATAAATGAATTTTGCTGACTTCCTGATTTTGCCTAAATACTTATCCAAAGTAGCTTTACTCCACTTCCCTTACCTACACCATGACACTGCTCTTTCCTAACTATGCTCTAGATTTCTTATTTGATCATTTTAATTACTTAATGTTTACCTTTGCATTCCAGTTTTACATGCTTTCTCTCTCCCTTTCTATTTCTCTCCCACTCTTTCTCTTTAAACAATGAATGACCATTTATAGAAACCAAGCAATACATTGAAACCTGCATAGTAAATGGCAGTGTCAAGAAGCATATAAAGCAAGATTTCTCTCACCCATAGTCTCCTTTATTGACCTTTTCAATTAATTCTGGACGAACAAGGCATACATGCTGGGAGCATTTCCATTGCTGTCCTGAGCATGTGCTGTAAAGATACGATGATTACAAAAGTGGCTTGGTCTTTATGAAGTATATTTCAATTAGTAAAAAGAGTTATACATTGTTAAGGCATAAAACATAATGTCTTGATTAATGTTAGCCATATGGTTATTTGATTCTTGGCAAAAATAAATTGTAAAACATACGTTAGCTACCATTCAATATGCTGTAATCCTCTACTCCAGGCAATTAACAAATGATATGATCACACATCCATTGAAGTTTAAAAACATAAGCCAAATTGGACAGTAGATTCCATGTACTTGTATTTGGAAACTTTCTGCAGGCTAGTCCTTTTAAAGCATCCTGTTTTTATATAGTTATTGTGCTCAAAAAACACAATTTGTCCGTAGGGTATCAGAATATTATAATTAAGAGGTACATTTAATGAAGACCTGTTGTATGATGAAGACCTATTGTCAAGAACATCAACCTCAAACATTAAAAGATATTAATGATTAAATTTTCAAAATCCCTTAAAATTAAATATACTTATACAAAGTTACAGGTATATGATGTCTTATGACATATGATTCTGTCTATACACACATAAATACATGCTTTGTTACACAAATATTTCTTTTATTTGAAGAAAACATACACACACAGTAGAACTCAGTTCTGCATCACTTAAATTTATTACCAGGAGTTGCAGTTTTCTTTAATTACTGATCCCTCTTCATAATGTTGATCATCTTTGAAGCAACCTGTCAAAGTAACATGTAAAGAAATGAAAATCCTAAACTAAGTAATAAAGTGCATTAACATAAAATGTAATCAAAAATCATAGTTAGCTTTTCAAATATGCAGACATGTTTGGTGCCAAAAAAGCTGATAGAAATCCATGTCTGGTTTGTGTTAAGGTTTGTATATCGAAATCTTCTGGGCTTGTTTCAACGCTTTTATCTTTAAACTGCATATTATGTTCCAACAGGGAGGATTTGCAAAGTATGAAAACAAGATTACCAAGGAATTAATCACTATGCTTAAAAAATAATTAATGCTTTTAAGTAAGTAAGCAATATAATAGTATTTGAATTGATTTATGGCATTTCTCATTTAAAAAAACAACTAATTAAGTCTCACAAGTGCTTATAATTAATTGGATATGACTGGAGCAAGTAGCCCATAGCTTTGGACTCAAAATACTGGGTCACTTCATTGAATTTACCTTACAAAGACAAATTCTATTTTTTTTCTTTAGGATCTGAATAAGAGAAAAAATTCATGAAATCAGTAAGATTGTAGCCATTTGCCTTCCAAATCCAAATGTTTTTTAACTATTAACTGAAACTGGTTATTAACTGCTTTATGAGATTATATGAACTACTCAAAAGAGATGACTGGTGAATCATTATCATATAAAAGCCATTAGTAACATATTGTAAAATAGTGCTCTGCTTAAAATTTAAATTCCTTTTGAAAATATAATCTGCTTAAATTCAAAATTAACACTAAATTTGCAAAAGGGACTCAACATTGTCTGGTGAAATTGTTTTTGATAGAAACATGTAATTGATATTTTATGCCAATGGCCTCTAATTAAACAAAATGAATTTTAACCTTTTATTCATAAAAGCATAGGGCAAACTATAGGTTTAGAAAGATTTCCAAGGGACCTTGTTAACTTCTAGCCACAATGTTACAAAGCTAATATTTTAATAGAAAATATTTCACAACTGCCCCTCCCCTGGATGTTTTGCAGTCCAATATTCTACTTAATGAATCTAATTATTTATGTATTTGCATCTATGCATCCCTTTCACATGGAATTTTGATACTTCACAATCATGGGGGTAAGAAAAGGAAACCACCTGTCTCCTGACCACAGTTTTCCTAATACAGCAAACCCGAGATGTGGGAAGATTGAACTTTACATCAAATGCATGGTTTTAATTGCTGCATAAGATTAGACTCCTTTCATAACTGAATCCAGAGTATGTTTCTAATTTAAAGAGATCCTAAAATTGTTTATCACCCAGAAACAACAGAAAATCCATACAGCAATCAAAGTTTTCATTCAAAGCCAAGAGAAGTACTTCCCTGACCATTCTTAAAAACTGAGCGTGTGGAATAAAAACAAAGCTTATTTATAATCATACCTCATGAATCTTGAGTGTTCAACATATGGATTCCATGGATAAATGGAACAGAGGTTTCAAGCATCCTTAAGGAAAAAAGACTGTCCCTTCTCTGACTTGCACTCAGCTAATAATTTTGAAGTCAGGAGAACGCCGTCACCAAGCCACCCCAAATCACTAAATTTAATGTTGACAAAATTCAACACTAAATTTAATGTTAACAAAAACTCCATTTCTTGGTCATCTTTCCTTAATGTCATGTAAGAGATAACTATGAGACACTGTATTCACTTTAATCTTGCATGAGAATTAATCTCTTTAACAAAAGGCATAATCGGTTACTTCAGACCCCGGTCAAGGTGCTGACACAGTAAAGCATGAGCCTATATACAATACCCAGAAGCAGTCCACTCACTCCTTTTCTACAATCCTTCCCAACTCCAACGGATCCCTCATTTCTCACACAGCATTTACAGAGATCTTCAAAAAATACACATCATGTCATTTCCTACTTAAAATCTTCAAGTCATTTCCCATCAAATTGAGAATAAGACCAAACTTCTTACTGTAACCTGTAAGGCCTTATCCAAAATGTCTCCACCCTAATCTCTGCACTTATCACTCCTGTTGAGCTGACTGGGGTGGAGGTTCCCAGAGGGATGAAGGATTAGCATAATAGTAGTGAAGATAGAGAGAAGTAGGTGGATATAATTTGGAGGTAACTCAAAGGGAATCACTCATGGATTGAGTTTGGTGAATGAGGGAAAAGAGGAATCAAAGATATCTCATTAGGACTTTGGCTTGAGTAATAAAGAAATGGTACAGCTACCACTAAAATAAGAAACAGGCTTGTGTCAAGAAATGAAGACTGCTACCGTGTATATTTTAGATTTAGGTAAAACCTAGGCTAGACAACCTAACAGAGATATCAAGTAGACAGCAGTTTATAAAAGACCAGAGTTAAACCAAGGCTGGAGCATGACTTTGGGAGACACAAACATCCATATCTACTTTTTAAAACCCAAGACTAAATAAGGGTCTTTTGGAGAGAGTGTATGTAGGGAAGAGAAAGTGGTCCAGGACTGAGCTCAAAACACTGTGTCTGACAGACATTCAGAAGACGAAACTGGGAAGGAGTGACCTGTGAGGGAGAATAGAATTGAGGAGAGGGTGGTGTCATGAAAAACAGGGTTAAGAAAGTGTTTCATATGCTCTAGGTGGTCAGCTGCATACAGTACTGTCAAGAGGCCAAGAACAAGAAAACAGACATCTGAATATTGCATTTAGCAATGTAGGAACTGCCAATAACCCTGCCAAGAGAAATTTCAGTGAAGTAGCAGTGAGTTGACATCCTGTAGGAATGGGTTGATGAGAGACTTGGAATAAGAAAGTAAATTTTTCTTTCAGATATTTTGTCATAAAAGGAAAGAAGGGAATGAAATGGTAGCTGTTTAAAGACATCAAGTTAAGGGAGAGCTTTTTTAAAGTTGGGAAAGGCAAAAACACATTTTGGAAATTAATGGTTAATCCACATGTATTAGCCTGTTCTCACACTGCTAATAAAGACATACCTGAGACTGAGTAGTTTGTAAAGGAAAGAGGTTTAATGGACTCATGGTTCCACATAGCTGAGGAGGCCTCACAATCATTGCCACAGACTAAGGAAAAGCAAAGGGACATTTTGTACAGTGGCAGGCAAGAGAAAGCTTGTGCAGGGCAACTCCCATTTATAAAACCATCAGATCTCATGAAACTTATTCACTACCATGAGAACAGCATGTGAAATACCTGCCCCCATTATTCAATTACCTCTCACCGGGTCCCTCCCAAGGCAGGTGAGAATTATGGGAGCTACAACCCAAGATGAGATTTGGGTGGTGACACAGCCAAACCATATCACCAGGAGAAAAGAAAACAAAAAAATGATGCTTGAGGAGAAAAAGAGAGCAAGAAAACAAGAGAGAATGGTAGATATGGAGGTATTGAAAAGAGAAAAGATGGGATTCAGAACTCAAAAGGGGGAATCAATTCAAGGTAAGCAGTAACCCAGATTACTGTAGGTTGAAAACTATGATTGTAGTGATATGAAAGAATTCCTGTCTGGTAGCTATACTTTCTCAGTAAAATATGTCTAGAGCTCCTAAGAGTGAGTTAATTAATTGGTTACACACACAGCATCTTGACCAACAGAACAAAACAAAACAAAGCCAAAACTAATGACTGTTGAAATTAAGGCAGTTTTTGCAACTTTAACAGCATTTAAAGCAATATTAGGCAAATCATATATTTGGAGAATGAAATAGTTTATCTTCTTGAATTGAGAAAAGATGATAATGCATTGTCTATAATTTATTTTAAAATAATTCATTATAGTATATTATAAGTATCTGTGCTGGTCTAAACTTCACTTCTTTTTTTTTTTTTCTTTTGAGACAGAGTCTTGCTCTGTCGCCCAGGCTGGAGTGCAGTCGCACAATCTCTGTTCACTGCAAGCTCCGCCTCCCGGGTTCATGCCATTCTTCTGCCTCAGCCTCCTGAGTAGCTGGGACTACAGGCACCCACCACCGTGGCGGCTAATTTTTTGTATTTTTAGTAGAGATGGGGTTTCACCGTGGTCTCGATCTCCTGACCTTGTGATCCACCTGCTTCAGCCTCCCAAAGTGCTGGGATTACAGGCGTGAGCCACCGCACCTGGCCAACTTCACTTCTTGAAGTGCAAAAAGATAATGATATGTTGTCTATAATTTATTTTAAAATAGTTCATCATAGTGTATTATAAGTATCTGTGCCGGTCTGAACTTCACTTCTTGAATTGTGAAAAGATAATGATAGGTTGTCTATAATTTATTTTAAAATAGTTCACCACAGTGTATTATAAATATCTGTGCTGGTCTAAACTGTTGGAAAGGCAGTTGCTTGCTCTAATCAGGAATCCACCCCCCAGGGTTGTTCAGTGGCATTCATTCTGAAAGACCAGACTTTGAAGCAACTGCTACAAGTTCTTTCATTACCCATATTTTGATCAACCCTGGAGTATTAGTAAAATAAATGTCAGAAATGGGTTTTATTGTTAAAATTCATGACTTGTTAATCAGCATAATTGTGATAAATAATTAATTCCCATTGGTTAAATTCTAATTTTTTTTTTTTTTTTTTTTACCTATGAAGCTAACCCAAAATATTTCAAAGTCACATCCCACCCTTGTATCCCATAGTTTATATGTATCTCTTAAACTCAAAAGCACCTGTACTCTTAGACTTGGTGCTCTAAGACTGATATTTGTCCTGTGTACTGTGTCCAGCCAAGTAGAAAGGAAGAATTGTCATTCTCTGATAGCCACTGTACAGGTAACAGAATCCTACCTCTGTAATGTTATCACATGTGCCTCTAATAAATTTTTCATGCAGCGTAGATGTGGGAACACCTAAAAGGACCAGAACTGAAGACTTCCTGAAGCTTATAGAGTTTTAATGAATTGGTCTGTGTCATATTTTTGTAACTGTCAGTATACGTAGCAAAGTATGGACTGTGATTTATCTTCATTGTAATATAGTTAAGGAGGTTGTGAAGAAGTAAATAAACTTCACCGAATTCAAACATGTCAGTGACTCACACACATTTTTTTACCATTGTGAACATATTGTGCATAATCAAATTAGCTTAGGTCTGTTTACAACAGATGGTCTACTAGACTTTCTCCTTAAAATCCACTACACCAAAAGGTTATGTCTAGAAAAATCCACTCGAGCTCTGTTTTCAACTCTATCGTTGGTTCTCCATATCTGACATTTGAATTTTTTTACTTTTTTTTTAACTTTTTTTTTTTTTTTTTTTTTTTTACTTGACAGGGTCTAACTTCACTTTGACAGGGTCTTACTCTGTCATCCAGGCTAGAGTGCATTGGTGGGATGATAGCTCACAGCAGCCTCAAACTCCTGGGCTTAAGGGATCCTCCCACCTCAGCCTCCCATGTACCTGGGACTACAGTGCATGCCACCATGACTGGCTAATTTTTATTTATTTTTTTCTTTTGTTGGTAGAGATGAGGTCTTATTGTACTGCCAGGCTGGTCTTAAACTCTTGACCTCAAGACACCCTCCCACCTTGACGTCCAAAGTGCTGGGATTACAGGTGTGAGCCCCCACACCCAGCCTGACATTTGAAATCATTTACTGGAAGTTACCATCAGGTATGGCAAAGAAAACACAGGAAGAAGATATTTACCGGTATGTTTTACTTCCAATTTGTACAAAATGGATATATTTATGTTTTTAACCCTGAAGATAATGTACACAGTTTTAAATCCTTGATTTAAAGAGCTCTTAGAACAGGCACAATAAGAAGAACTGAACAATACCCATGTAACTAAATGTCTGAAAAATAATATCTAATAGGTCAGTGAGTGATCATAGAATCTCAGAGGAGAGTTGCTTTATATGTGCAAACAACAGTATAAATAATATACATTGTATTTTTATCTTAACTAATTTTGCACATTTTTTCAATATTGTGTAGTACTATTTTCTTTTCAAATAGCTACTTTCAAAAGCAAGATAAAAGAAAAAAGTTATCTGTATTGGAGCACTTACAGTCTAATATGAACTTTTTGCTACAAAATAAAATGATTAATTACTTCCTTTCATAGTGAATAGAGTAAAAACTATACCTGGAACGTAAGTTCTACATAAACTATGACCCTAAATTAAAGTCTTGGCAAAATTCTACCTCTCAAGCAAAATGGATATTGAAGAAGTAGCAACTACTTTTTGTATGAGCTGTATGTCTCAAATAAGAAAAGCTCGAGTACATTTCAGCACATTAAAAACATTACAACTCATACTTTTAAACTGAGACTTGAAAAAATTTAAATTGCACATTACTACACAGCTAAGCAAAACCTCTCTTTGATGGTTGGCATGGCCATGTGACTATATTCTGGCCAAAGAGATAAAACAGAGGTGCTCGTCTATGCTTTAGAATGTCTTCTCAAAATGTGGAAACTGTAACTTTATTTTCCAATTTTTTTTTGGTACTCAAATATTACTTTTGGAGCGTGAAGAGCCAAACTAGCTCATGACTACAAGGGCCATTTTCTAGCAATGATGAAGCAGAAGGCTGCATGCAGCCTCGTCGCTAATGACAAAGTGAATCCAGGCAAAATATCTTATGTGTTAAAAATATTTACTTTAGTTAGGGTTGCCACCAATCTGACATATTCTTATATAGTACACAGTTTTAATCAAATAAACGTTAACCATTTTAATATACTCAACTTTCCTGGGTTATATTCTTGTCTACATGTGGCATACAAGTCACACAATGCTTCCTAATTGTTTCATATACCTAAGTCTCCTTACCCATGTAGATCCTAAGTTTCTCAAGGCCTGGGACTTTATAATACTCTTTTCTTATGACCCTCAATGCTTACTACAATCTTGGATATATAAAAAGTTTTAAATACTATCAACTACTCCTGTTAATATTCCAACATCCAAAATAATATAGAAATTGCACATTTAAACCATAAATAATAATACTTTGATACTTTCTAAATCTTTAAAACTACTTTATGTATGAAAAGTATACTTATGAAAATATTTTATTTTAAATCCTATGAGGAAATTATTATTTAATTCAACAAATACAAAATTTGAAATAAAATTAAAATCCTCTAAATACCAATTAATCCAAATTCAACCAATATTTACTAGGCCTCCCACTTCATGGCACCATAATTAGTATATGATAAGTAAATCACCATGTTTACTCTCAAGAAGTTGCTGTTTAATTAAAATAAAGTAATGTTCTATTAAACAATGTAGAATTAAATGATGAATGAGTTAATACCTGAAAGGTGCTTAGAAGAGTTGTTGGCTCCACAGTAAGTATTCAATAAATCTTAGTTTGTAAGGAGGAAGAGTATGTTCAGTAAGACAAGAAAAAACATGCTACTCAGGGTATATTACAGAAGGGTCTGTTAATTAAATATGTAGTGTGTGCAGGTTCTATGAGGGGTGAATTTCCCTTGACTGCCCAATCTTGTCACTATTAGAAACTATTGAATAACAGGAATATGATCCCTAACTAATCCTGGGCACAGGGCTCCTTATGATGCCTTATGTTTTCTCATCATGTTACTAATATATATTAACTTCACTTATTATTTTAAGGTTCATACCAACACGACAAAATAGAGAAGTTAAAATTAGCATTTTAAAGGTGTATTTTCTATTAAACATGTATTTCCTATTTTTAAACATGTATTTTCTATTTTTCAATGAAAATATGCCTTCCATTTTCAAATAAATTACCTTCTTTCAATCCCAAAATACCGGCAATAGTAATGGCCCAAGGGTCCATGCACAGTTGTGTAAGTTGTATATTGAGCAAAACTGAGGTAAGTTTCACTTACAGAAACTACAGACATATTCACCGCTGGCAGAAATGAGAGAAGTGGGTCAGAGAGAAAATAGTAAGGGGTAAGGTATGTGGGAAAATGGAAAATACACATGTTACCAAAAGTGGCATCCACCACTCATCTCTCTAACTAGTGACAACCTCATGCAAGACCCTGGACCCAGAATGTCAGATTTTTCAATTTTTCAGGAGTAGCTAAACATCTGGATTTTTTAATAAAAAATCCTGGTTTTAAATATTTCTAACTCATATTAATGCTATTTTCTGTTGGTTTTATTTTTTCTATGTAGATTACCACATTATCTACAAATAATAAAAGTTTTACTTTTTATCTTCAGATTGTTTTACTTCATTTTTTTCTCTTAAAGCATAACAAATATCTCCCTGTTAAATGTAGCAAAAACGGTAGAAATCCATGTTTTATTACTAGTCTTAAAGGGAACATATCTACATTTCTCCATTATGTATGATGTTTACTTTGGAGTTTCGGTGTAGACATCTTTACTGTGATAAATACATTTTTGTTTCTAATAACAGAACTGAGAAAAAATTGCCACATAGGATATGAGCTCTCATGAATAAATAGCATTTATTCATAACAACAGTCAACCAACTATAAAATATATTTTTAAAATATGCAATACAATGTTTGAGCTCTGGAGTTTGAAACAGCCTGGGAAACATGGAGAAACCCCATCTCTATTAAGAATGCAAAAAAAAAAAAAAAAAAAAAATAGCGAGGCATGGTGGTAGGCACTTGTAGTCCCAGCTACTTGGAAGCATAAAGCGAGAGAATCACTTGAGCCCAGGGAAGGTCGAGGCTGCATTGAGCCATGATGGCACCACTGTACTGCAGCCTGGATGACAGAGCAAGACCCTGTCAAAAAAAAAAAAAAAAAAAGCAATACAAAATAAATCTTAAAATATCCGTGAATAAACAAAGAGTATTATAAGGCCACTATAGAGTAAAGTGTTAAATCTATTTGAGGGTATTTTTAAAAATCAGAGTAAGTGGAGAAATATCCTATACTCTTTGATGAGATGTCAACACGTTACAGAGTTCAACTATCTTCAGATACATCTATAAATTTTATGCAATTCTACTCAAAATTCTAGCTGAAGTTTTTTGAGGAACTAGAAAAACTTATTCAAAAACTGTTTATGGAAGATTAATGTCTATGTGACCTAAGTCATCTTCAAAAAAGGGGGTGGTGAATAAGCTCACTTGCTGTACCGGATATTAAGTTGTATTACAAGGTTGTGGACAGGAAAATGTAAGTCACAGAAAGAAGAAAGACAAACATTAATGAGCCTATAAAGAGAAGCTCAAACCTACTAGAAATTAGAGAAATACAAATTAAAATGACAATGAGAAATCATGTTTTACTGATTATATAAATAAAGGTTACTTCTCTGCATAATATTAATTGTTAGAGGTGTGTCCCCATATAGTACTAGGGGACCATAAACTAATGCAGCTACTTCTGAGAGCCATCTGGCAGATTACCTGCATACCTGGGACCCAGCAATTCAAGTCTTGTTGTATCATGCAAGTCGATAAGAAGGCATGCATGAGGCTGTCCATCATGGACTTCTTTATGATAGCAAAGAGCTGTCGACAACCTAGGTGTCCACCCACCATGGAGGGAACAGGGAGTTAGATGAGATGAAGGGACATCACAGAGAATTAAGCATCAGTCAGAAGCCACAGACTAGTCCTAGTAGTCTGTGGAGACATGGAGACAGTCTTAAAACATGCTGCTGTCTGAGAAAGTCAAGAAAGAGAATGAGGTCTGTAGCATAATATGGTCTATATAAATTAATAATTCAAACACACAAAACAAGACTACCTGCTGTAAAAGGGTACACAAACTTTTTTTTAAAGGAGGTTACCATTGGAGAAAGATGGGAATGGCTCATAAAAATTAAAGGAAAGGAAAGGAAAAGAAAGGAAAGAGAGAGGGAGAAGGAGAGGGGGAGAAATGAAAGAAAGAGAAAGAGAGAGAGAGAAAAGAAAGGGAAGGAAGGGAGGAAGGAAGGAAGGAAGGAAGGAAGGAAGGAAGGAAGGAAGGAAGGAAGGAAGGAAGGAAGGAAGGAAGGGAGAGAGAGAGAGAGAGAAAGAAAGAAAGAAAGAAAGAAAGAAAGAAAGAAAGAAAGAAAGAAAGAAAGAAAGAAAGAAAGAAAGAAAGAAAGAAAGAAAGGAGAAAGAACAAAAAGAAAAGAGGAAAGGAAAGGAAAGGAAAGGAAAGGAAAGGAAGGAGGAACTGAGACAGGAAGGAAGAAAGGAAGGAAAGTCTGGGCGCAGTGGTTCATTCCTGTAATCCTAGCACTTTGGGAGGTCAAGGTGGGAGGATAGCTTGAGGCCAGGAGTTTTAAGACGAGCCTAGGAAACATAGCAAGAACCCATCTTTACAAAAAAGAAAAGAAAAGAAATTAGCTGGGTGTGGTGGCACACATCTGTAGTCCTAGCTACTCAGGAGGCTGAGGGAGGAGGATTGTTTGAGCTCAGGAGCTCGAGGCTACAGTGAGACATGATCCTGCCACTGCACTCCAGTCTGGGTGACAGAGCAAGACTCTGTTTCTCTCTCTCCCTCTCTCTCTCTCTCTCTGTCTCTCTCTCTCTCTCTCTCTGTCTGTCTCTCTCTCTCACACACACACACACATACACACACACACACAAAAGAGAAAAAAAGGAAGGATAAAAGAAAGGGAGAGAAGGATGGAGGGAGGGAAGAAGGGAAAGCTGTTTATAGGTAAAATGTAAAGACTAAGGATAAATAATCATTATGTGGAAAATTTAAAATAATACATATGTAAACACATAAAGAGACATTTCCTCAATTTTACAAGCAAGATGGCATTATTGAGAATGAAGGCTACGGCATCTGATTTTTTTTTTTTTTTTAACAGAGTCTTGCTCTGACTTTTTAAATGACGTCTGGGTTTTGAAATAAGGATTCCAAGCCCCTAGTTTACCCTAAAATGTCTTCTAACTGGGATTTCTAGTCACCATCACCCATTTACAGTAGTGTGACGGAGAAGCCTGATTAACCCTGAAGTTCTGCTGAGGAGATTTCATACAATGAGAGACAGAAAAATAAAGCCTCATCTAAGTGTAGTTGTAGAATTTTGTTTTGTTTTTGTTGCAGAGTTTGATTGTATCAAATGCTCAAAATCTATAGTCATTCTCCAATTAGATAAATATAATGAATACCATCATCCTCCTTATGTTGTATTTATCCATTTAAACTTAGACTTTTCAACTACTCTATGTGAATTCCTCCTTTCTTTTAATAATTTTAAAAGTCCCAGACTGGAAAACAAATGAAGCAAAACAAAAATACACATGAAGAATATATTTGGTATGACTTAGGCAGAGCGAGTGACTGACTTTATTTTATTTTGTCCTGGTTTTAATAGCATTACTAATACCACAGTTTCTAATGCTCGTGCATCCATTAGCCCCTTGAAATAACAACTAAAATCTACAGATAGTAGATTTGTGACTTTGTACTTACTATCACAAGATAGTAAATCTTGTGACTTTCTTGAGGCTTTCTAAGAGGTTACACACAAAAAGTCTTGAGAAAGCTGATGTCAATACAAAGGAGAGAGAGAGAAGAGTTTTAAGTAATCCTTATATAAGTTGAGTGAGTGTTCAAAACTCACTGGTCAGGATTCTGATCAGCACTCAGGACTGTCAAATCAGAACTTTCCTGAAGGTGCTTGTATTACACAGGAACCCCACATCCAAACCAAAGCACTTTAACAATCCAAAGAAATGTATTTTCTCAATTGCAATAATCATTTTTATTTCATTGAAAGAAGAAAAAAAAAGAGAGAAAGTTTGTCAGATCTTGTTGTTATGAAAGAGGATAATGTCGAAACATATTCCCAAAGCCTACCTTCTAGATACCAAGGCTGTGTGTGAGGAGGCCATTCTTTCTCTTCATGGCAAAAGGACTTGTAGTCAGGACAGCAATCAGAATTTTCTCTGTCACAGAATTTATCGCAGTAGCACAATGCATTCGCCTCATAGAACTCAGTGACACAGCCATCATCTCTGTCTTCACAACAGCCAAAATTTCTACAGTATTGCCCTTGGAAAATGGCTCTTTTGAATCGAGTACCTTGAAAAACGGTGTGATTCCTAGTGAAATAAACTTCTAGGTCCACTTCTCTTTGAGGTAAATACTGCTTCTCCATCCAGATTTCTGTAGTAAGATAAGAGAAGATTAAGATCTTATATCCAGTCCACATTCTCTGGAAGTCAGGTATAGCTTCCACTTTCCGTTATATCTAGTACCCTTAGCCTTATGGGCTTCTCCTTGGAACCTGAATTCTTGTCATCAAGACACTTCAGCCTGAACCCTGAAACTGATCCTTTACTTGAAATGAGTATACTTGTAGTTAAACATTAATCAAGAATTTCAATGTTTGACCAGGATAATGTATGTTAGAAATAAACTATTGTTAGTCCCCCAAAGTTAAAAAAACTTGTATTTCATATAATGTAGAAATTTTGCATAATCAAAATATCTACATAAAATCTTATGCATAGAGACACATTGAATATTGCATGCCTCTCAAAAAATCTAGGCTCTTAAATCAAAAGCCTCCTTAGAATATACATGACCCAGATTATGGCTAAAATAAACACTGGCAAGGTGCAGGAAATTCAAAAGTCAAAAATCCAATTATTCATTTTATCTGCTTGCATTGCAATGAAAATGCAGGCTGTCATGAGGTTGCCTGCTAGGATCTGTCACATCAATAACAGTTGTTCTAAATCATGCCCAGTCACACACTGGTTTGATTTCCCATCTGCACCCTATTTACCTACCAGAAGCATTTTGATTTCAAGGCTTAGTGGAACCTAATTCAGCAAGAAATTCCCTGAGGGTGACCTTAGTTCTCTCCACCTGAGTCCCTGCTTAGCGTAAATACTGGGAACCTTCAGTATCTTGAAGGAAGCTTATACTCAAGAAAAGTCAGTATTCAGTGTGAATGAGCCATGCGGGGAGGGTGTTGTGAAGGAAACTGGAAGGACAAGGTGTCATTAGTGTTTTTATAGAGCTGTGTATTTACACTGGTTTTTGGCTACACTGTATTTATTCATTAACTACAATAACTTCCTTTGGATTGGGGATAAGTAACCAGTAGAGGATGATTCAGCAAGAGTTGCTGGGTGGACTAGTGGAAAGCATCTGTCTTGGCAATCAGAAAACCCAGACTCTGGTCCCTGAGCTACTGTTTAATTGGTTCTATAACCTTGGGTTCACCATTTACTTCTCTGGTCTTCAGTTATTTGTCTGTGAAATGGGGTATTCCTTTCCCAGGCTATTTCATAACTCCAACCCTACAAACTTGCTCCTTGACCTTGCTCTATATTTTATTTAACTCACACTTTTGTCTTCATTGTGTCGTTTTCTTCTGGCACCTTCCTCTCAGGCTTTAAACCAATTGAGTCTCTCTTTCTTAAAAAAAAAAAAAAAAAAAAAAAAAAAAAAAAAAAATTCTACATTATCTTGATGTCACTATCCATAATGACCCTGTCTCTTCAATCCAACACCTGCTGCCTCCACTTCCTTGCCATCTACTGAGTCACTAAATTACTGCAAAGTACTGCCTCCATTCCCACCTGCTTTCACCAATGACCTCCTACCAGCCACTCCCCCATGGGTCTGTGTTTATCCTTGTCATACAGGTGTCTTATGCAGCATTCAAAGATAGTAGATGTTAAGTGTGCTCACCAAAAAAAAAAAAAGAAGGAACAAAAAGGATGAAAGAGAGAAGGAGGGAGGGAAAAGAGAGAGAGAAAGAAGAAAATTGAAACTATGTGAGGTGATGGATATGTCCATGAGCTTGATTGGGGTGATTATTTTACAATGTATACACATATCAAAACATCAAGTAGTTCACTTTAAATATATACAATCTTTATTTGTCTATTATACCTCAGCAAAACTGCAGGGAAAAGAGAGGAAGGCAGCATAAAAGTTAGACTGATGGAATTCAAATGCTAGTTCTGCCACTGACTAGCAGCATGTCTTTGGGTATGTGGTTTACTCTACACTGCAATTTGCTCATCTGCACATTTGGATAATAATATTTATTACCACATCAGATGGGTGGGAAATTTAAATGCGATAACAACACAAAGTACTTAGCACATCACACATGCTAAATAAATGTTAATTTTCATTAATAAGCATACCCACTACCTAGAAACTCTTCCTCCCTTGCTTTCTATGCTTTCATTCTCTCCTGATTCTCTTCCCATTCTTCACAATGCTACCAATATACCTGCCCACTCTTGGATTCATTTCCTGCCCTTCTCAATGATCATTTGAAATTTACTTTCACTGACATTCTCAACACTCCTGTTTCCAGTCCTCACACCTCATATTCCCTCAAACTTCCAACATGAATCTGTTTAAAAGCTATGGGCCACAAGATCATATTCAAGGTGGACCTCCAACTTTATCTCTCTGAACTTAGTTTATATCATTTATACCTTGCACACATTGATCCTGTCTTCACACTGGATTTCTTGCCCATTCCTCAAACATACCATGGACACTTCTGTCTCAGTGCCTTTGCACTTGCTGCTTCCTCTGTCTGAATCATGCTTTCCCAGATAACAGAATAGCTGTATCTCTTTCGACCTCTCAGGGAGGTCTTTCCCACACACTCTATACAAAATGACAAACCCTCTTCCGCCTCAACATCCTCTATCCCTTTCTCCGTACTTATCACATTATACTATAATTTTATTCATTGGCTTTATTTTCTGCATTTCCCCTCCAAAATGTAAGGTCTACAAGATCAGATAATTTTGTCTATTCTGTCATGGTTTTATCTCAAGCTCCTAAGACAGTGTCTAACACATAGTAGATGCTCAATAAATATTTATTCAATAAATAAATTAATTCTGCAATTTGCATTTTTCCCCTCTACCTTCTCTACTGAGGGCTCCTGGAGATGATCTACTAGACCATAAAATTGGTGACACCATAAATTTTGGGTTATTTACCTTAGCAGAGCTCTTACATGCTGCTTATATTTCTTTAATTTGTCTCTTCTTTCCCTTAGTGACTACTACAAATCTCTTTGCCCGCCTAACTTATTCTCTCATTTCCTAGAGCTGACCCTTTCCCACAGGTTGCCAAGAAAACAAAAAGAGCAAATGTTAATCCCACACTTTCCTGTCATAAAAACCATAAACCTGTCTACATTTGCAGCCATCTTCCTTTCTTCCTTCCAGACTCTGAAGATAAGGTATCAGGGTTCCCAGATAATTCTTCCATCTATGATTTTCAGTCTGACACCATTTATCTCTTCCTTCCCTTACCTCTTAGGTCCCATACATCATCAACCTCCCTCCCAGCCAGTTCCTTCAGTCCATTAGTAGGATAATAGCAGACACCATTGTCACCCCACTCATATTCTCACCATTCTTACTGCTTTAGTACAAGCTAGTTAGAACTACAGCTATATGAAGTATTTATTGGCCAAAGCCCACTCCTCCTTCTCCCTCCCCTACTCCCAGAATAACACGCTAGATGTGTTGAGGAATTAAAACCCTCCCCCAACCCAGAATCAAACTTTATTTTATTTTTAATTGAAAATTAAAATTGTATAATCTGTGGCATACAATTTGATGACTTGTATGTATGTATACATTGTGAAAAGACTGAATCAAGCTAATTAAAATATACAGTAGGACACATACTTATCTTTTTCAAGTATACAGTTGTCTCTGGGTATCCATGGAGGATTGGTTCCAGGACCCCCCTGCAGATACCCAAATCTGCAGACACTCAAGTCTCTTATGTTAAATAGCAAAGTATCTGCATATAACCTACTGTATATCCTCTTGTATAATTTAAATCATCTCTAAATTACTTACAATACCTATTACAATGTAAACGTTACATAAATAATTGTTACACTATATTTTTTAATGTGTATAAATTTTTTACTGTTGTATTGCTCTCTTTTGTAGCTCTTAAAAATATTTTCAATTTGAGATTGGTTGAATCCATCGATGCAAAACCCACAGATACAGAACACCAACTATATATTATTATTATCTATGGTCACCGTAATTTACAATGGAGCTCTGAAACTTACTCCTCCTAACTGAAATTTTGCATCCCTTGATTGACATTTCCCCAATTCCCTTATCACCCAGCCTCTGGTAACCTCCATTGTACTCTCTTCTTATACTAAAAAAAATTCAACTTTTATAGATTCCACATATAAACGAGATCATTTAGTGTTTGTCTTATGTGTCTGGTTTCTTTTATTTTACATCATGTTCTTCAGGTTCATTCATGTTGTCACCAATGAAAATATTTCCTTCTTTTTAAGGCTAAATGTTGTATATATACCACATTTTCTTTATCCATTCATTCACCAGCAAACACTTAAGTCAATTCCACATTTTGGCTATACTACTGCAATGAACATGGGAGTGCAAATATCTCTTCAATATATTGATTTCATATCGTTTGTAAATATAGTAATTAGTAGAACTGCTAGATCATATGTTAGTTCTATTTTTAACTTTTTGAGGAACTTCCATACTGTTTTCCATAATGGCTGAACCACTTTACATTCCTACTAATAATGTGTAAGCATCCTCTTTTCTCCACTTTCTTGCCAAAGCTTGTTATCTTTTGTTTCTTTGATAATAACCATTCTAATACATGTGAGGTGATATCTCATTGTGTTTTTAATTTGCATTATCCAGATGATTAGTGATACTGAACACTTTTGCATGTATCTGTTGGCCATTTGAGTGTCTTGTTTTGAGAAATGTTGATTCAGGCCCTTTGCCTATTTTTTAATGGGACTGTTTTCATGCTATTAAATTGTTTTGAGTTCCTGATATATTTTGGATTTGAACCCTTTATCAGATGTGTGGTTTGTAAATACGTTTGCACAATCCATTGGTTGTCTTGTCACACTGTTGATTGTTTTCTTTGCTGTTGCAGAAGCTTTTTAGTTTATATAATCCCACTTGCCTATTTTTACTTTGGTTGCCTGTTTCTGGGGTCATATCAAAAAAAATGTTGCCTTGACTAATGTCCCCGAGCTTTCAGAAGCAACCTTTGAATAATACCTAAAGGATCTGGCATATAAACATGCCAATCCCCCATCCTTGGTTGAGCAATCTCTGCTATCCGCATCTACATAACCCATGTTTTGAGATAAGAATAGGAGTTCTATAGTGAGAGGGATTGACAATTGTACCCTCGCCAGTTTATTTATATGATTAAATACTGCAGTTTACCAGTGTCTGGTAGGTATATCTACTGATTATAGTATCTTGCTTTAACTCATTCACCCACTCTAAATTGACAAAAGCTTTTAAAAATTTCTGCAAAGAAACTTCACATTGAAAGTGACAAATCTGACACAAATTCTACAAATAATGTACTGCTTTAAACCAGTGGTTTTCAACAAGGAGTTGAGTTCACACCTTAAGAGAAGGTTAGCATGTCTGGAGACAGTTTCATTGTTCAGACTGGAGAGATGCCACTGGAGGCAAATGGGTAGAGGATAGGAATGCTGCTAAACATTCTAGAATACACAGGACAGAACCCATAACAAAGAATCATATGGCCCAAAATGGCAGTAATATCATTGTTGATAAATGCCGATTTAGATATATCAAAAAAAATTGTGTTTAATTAACAAGACATCAGATAAAAGCTAAAATTATCAAACTTATTTGCTATTCTGATTTATATAAAGGTTCATAAGATGGGCCTCCAATAAGTGGTTGCTTTGAGATATTAACTAATGATGGCAATACATATATACTGGGGCTGCTCCCTCAAAAATTTTGTGTGCAATACATACCTGACTGAAAATATTAGAGTCCATCATGCCACAACCTCCTCCAATTTGATCATTCTCCTTGGGTGAGGTACATTTTAGGGGAGAAGAAAAGTGCTGCAGTCTCTCTTATGATTACTTTTACTACCTCCATTGCACAAGAAAGAATGGAGGAGATCAGCAGCCTCCTGATTTTACGTTGGGAAGAATGCAGCTTATCAAATTACCTTCCTGACATAAGATCTTAGCTAGATGCTGCAAAAATGGACTGAAAATTGGAAATTGCAGTCATGCTTATAATTGGCAGTTTTCAGGTATGTTTAAATATGTAAAATGTAAACCTTAAAGAGGAAATACTATGTTCTGCCAAACCACTCTCTCTGATCTGTGTTTTTTGGGGACATAGTACAGTCCCTTTTCAATGTAGAGCAAAGTGGTGTGTGTGTGCGTGTGTGTGAGAGAGAGAGAGAGAGACAGAGAGAGAGAGAGAGAGAAACAGAGACAGAGACAGAGACAGAGACACAGAGAGAACATGAAGATAGGCTTTTTAAAAGCAATTCATTGGATTGGCTTAATTTCCATCACAAGAAATTTATTACTTTAAATTATGGAGTGTGCCAAAATTTTATTCGGTAGCAAGTGTTACTTGGTAAGATAGATTAAGTAATATTAACTCACTTATAAAGGTCAAGGCTTGATCTCTTCAATGTCACAAGAGATCTAGGATGGTTTCATGAAGCAGTGAGACTTGGTGGGCAAAAAAAGAGTAGGGAAAATGCTTGCTGAACACCAAGTGCTCATTCCTCATACATGGGGCCATCCATTAATTATTTGAAGCTACCTTCTTATTTCTATTCAACTGAGTTAATTCAAATTTTAGAATAAATAATTTTAATAAGACATAAAAACAGTCTCTGACTATAGGATGCATTTATCTTTGAATTAAGCTGCTGTGGGAGACTGGAAGTTTATGCACATTACAGTTGCAATATACATCTATATGTAGACATAAAAATGCCTATATTATACACAATACACATTATATATTAGTGTGTGTATATAATCTCATGTGATCGTTGCAACAGTCTGTGATGGCAAACAGTATGAATACTATTCCTATTTTAGGTTTTGCAGATGAAGGGCTGGCTCAAGTGACTAAGCAGTGTCAAACAACCAGTAATGATGTGCTTGACAGCAAGCTCAGTGAGCATTTCCCTGCCCCCTCCTGCATTTATTTCTGTCTACAAATTTACCCTGGCCTTTTGTCTGAAGTCTGGTCTTAGCCCATGACAAGAATAAATTTTCCAGAACCTTTTCAAATCCAGGTATTAGTCAGGTAGAGGGAGTATGGGAAGGGAAGTGGGGAGCAAAGGTAAGGTCTAGGTAAAGATTGTGGAGCTTTTCACTGATTGGTTGTGTGTTATGCACTCAAGTGAAACTCCACTCTTCTCTGGAAGTTTAGTAGTTAATGCAAATTTGATCTCTAATTATACATGGCTGAGAAAATTGAAAATAAAATGAAGAACTTAACAGACTCATGAAATGGAAAAGAGGATCTTGCAATAGCTCCCAATTGACAATAGTTCAGGATGCTGGGCCTAGGTCCAGGCTTTTTGCAATTTTGCTCAAGGCCTTCTAACCTCTCATTATAACTAAACAGGTACTTTGGGTTCTACTTTCGTCTTGTTTTGACTTTTTTTGCAATAGCAATTTCAACATCTTTTTCCACTTTTTATTTCCCAACACAGAACTGCACAGTATGGTGATTTATGTAGTGTGCATTTGCAAATTAAGACAGCCTGGAGAGGACATTTGGTTTAGACCATCAAGCACCAAAGAAAACTTCTAATGGGCCAAGATGATGCATCCATTTAAGCCTGGAAGGAAGAGAAAGAGAGACCCTGATAAAAACCTCATTTCACTGCCCACCTGATCAATCTCCACTCTGGTTCAAGGGCCTCCCACAGAGATTATGTTGCCAATTCTTTGCCTCAATGTAGACAGAGGAGGAACCATTCAAACTTGCTAGTGACAAAACCCCAAAGAAACCAAAAAGTAACAAATAAAAAATGAAGGAAAATGCATGAAGGCAAAGAAACTAGCAACAGACTAAAATGGAGAAAAAGCTAACAGAAAAAAAAGTTGTTATGGGGAAAAAATCTGTGCATATAAGTAAGAATATTTATTTTCACATCAAAAGTCTAATTTTAATATGCTTAAACAGGAAACATTACAGGAAATAGAAAAACATTACTTCTAGAGCTAATAACAATTTTTAATTAGTGCTTTATTTCACAAGAGGCACTTGAAAATAAGACATACACCTGCTATGTCATTCTCTTAACATGCTTCTAGTAGTATAATGTTTTCAGGAAAGAAGTTTATTTCATTTACTCATTCTTTTATTCAAAAAGCATGTGTTGAACTCCAAATGTATTTCACGCCCTATGCTATATTCTGGGAATATAATGATTAATGAAACCTGATTCTAATTCTTAAAGACCAAGCCAGTACGGCCAGAGATGCCAACTTACAAAAAAAAATCGTTGCATTGAGCCTTGACAAGTGTTATTACTGGCCTATGTAGAGGGCAAACAAGGGCACAAAGAAGAGTAGGCAGTGCTTCCTGGTAGCATTAGGCAATACAACACTAAAGAAATGACATTTCAGTTGAATCTTAAAGAGTAAGTAGGATATTTGCCATGTAAAGGAGACAGAATTTCTAGACAAGAAACAGAATATAACATGTAGCATATTTGAAAAGGTGGGAGGGACCAGATCATTTTGGGCCTTGAATGACAAGGATATAGTATAAAGTATATAGACTTTACTCTAAAAATGGAAAAAAATGTGAGTCATGTGTTTTTGCTCTCCCTTTTTCTTTAAATAACAGCACATGGCTTTCTTTGGGGATCTGTTCTTCTCCCACTTTGCCAAAGTTCTGGTGAGACCATCAGTAATCAGTCCTTACCTTTATCACTTCCCAGAAGTGTCTGCACATGACATAAGCTAAGCCAATCACTCTTTCCTGACCATTTGAATCTTCAGTGGAGTGACTAGTATACAAAGCAGAAGGAGCTGGGTCATTCAGACACCAGCACTTCCAAAACTGATCATGAGTTATAGACCAAGATCCTTGATCATTCAACTTTTCCTTAATTTCTATGAGTACTAGTATTCTTCTAACAAGTTCCTTTTTTTCTTTTGGTTTAAATTGACCAGAGTTTGAGTCTGCTTTTTGCAACCAAAGAATACTTGAAATAGAAAGTTATTTCAGATTCATAACGAGACAGGGATATGGTCAGAACAGCATTTTTCAGTGGATCATTATGTTACCAGAATAAAAGACACATTGGATGATAGTGAGATCGAAGGCTAAGAGATGAGTCAGAAAACTCTGCAATAGTCTAGGCAAAAGATGATGATAACTTGTCCTTGAGAAGTGGTTCTGGAATAGAAAGTTAAATAAGAAAAATATTAAGTGGGTCATACTTCCATAATGTCAAATTGGCTATGGAGATAAGGGAATAAGAGTTGCCTAGGGTGAGTTTCATTTTTCTTTCTTGAATGACTACATAGTAACTTTAGCTTAGGAGAAGCAGTTTAAGGCACAGATGAGCTCAGTTTGAAACCTATTAGGTTTGATATTCTAGTGGGTTGCTCAGATGGATATGTCTAATGAAAAACTGACTTCTGTCATTGCTATAGTTTAGATTTGGAAGTCATCAACACATAGCTGATGGTAAAAGCCATGGAAATGAATGACATTACCCATCATCAGCCAGGACTGAAGCATGACTTTGTCAGTAAGATGGTTGAATAGTCTAAATGCCCTTGTAAGTCTTCAATAGGAGTTTTATTTTAATTTTAGAACTTTATGGGCTCTATTATAAGTTTGGTTTTAAAAAATAATTTCTCTCATAAACTATTTGAAAATTGCAACCATCCTTGTGTATTTGTCTTATGACAGACATCGTGGTATAATGGAATGATCCTTAGCTTTGGATTCAAATCAAATCAGATTGAAATCCCTTCCTAGCCATGTGACATTGGTCAAGTTAGTTATTTTCATATTGGTTTGGTTAACTCAAATAGCAAAATTGTAGGTATAATACCAAACTTAGATAGTTGCTTTGAGGATTAAATAACATAATGGATGAGAAAGTACTGGAATCATGCAGAAGCTCCTTTACTTGCAAAGGAATATTTTCCCAAAGGTTGATTTTAAAATAATGAGCTTCAAAGTCTGAAGGGACTTGGAAGGTTTTTGTGTCACATGTTTTGGCATGTGACCTCTAGAAGCATTTACCCTAAAAGGACTTAAAACCAACCATAAGCTTCTCCTCTTTGCTGATATATGTTCAATTAGGAATAAGGAATCTTTTGCAAAACATGACTGTTTTATCTACACACAAAGATGTGCCAGGCAAAATGGCTGACTACACGCAGCCAAGAGGAACATCTGCCACTGAGGGATGGGAGACTGGTGCACTCTGAGCAGATCTTTGGAGGGGAGACCTTGAGAATTGATGGGGGGGTGGACACAGATGCCAGGCTTAAAAGGGAGAGAACTGGGAACCTGCATGGGGCTACCACGCTCTGAGACTCATTCCTGGCCCCCAGTGACTCCTGGGGAAAGAATGAGTTGGAAAGGCAAGGAAGGACCCACTCTCACCATGGACTTCTGGAATCCTGGCAGCGAGAGACCCCCACACCCTCCATAGACTCTTGAGCTGCCAGATAGAGCTGTTTAGAATGGTGGTAAGGGCAGGACTCCAGCCTGTGCAAAGCCCAGAAGGTTTGGTATGGGAACATCTACAGGGAGAATGTTCAAGGATGTCCTTCCCCCAAGGCTCACCATGCAGACTTCAGTCTTAGTGGAACTTTTGGACCTGAACAGAGCAGGGTGATCTTGCCCATGAGATGGCAACCAGTCTAACCTGAGGCCCTACTGTCTGCTGGCCCCTCCTGGGATCCTAGCCTGGCTGAGCCTACTTACAGTGCAGCCTCAAATGCCCAATCAGGGTGCCTCCCAGAGGCACACCACATCATAGCTCTTGTGCTGGCAGACCATACCTGACCTTGAAGAGTTCCAGCACAATGGCCCCCATCTATGTGCACCAGCCCACTGGCAGCCTCCCCCAACTGAAGCCTCCCCTGTGCTGCTTTGCCAGCACACACTTGCCCACAGTCACCCCCCACAGCAATTTGTCAGCACACATGGGTGTGGGAGGATCTCACCTCCCCTTCCCTACCAGGATGCATGGGCATGCTCACCTTGCAATGCCATTATTGCCACCATGAGCACACCTTGCTCTCTCCCAGCCTTGCTGTCATTACCAGCATCAATGCATGCACACACGCAAAGACCAGTGGCCCACCCCTGCCCTGCACCACCATTGCCACCAGTGCAGACATGCACACGGACAGCAACAGCCCAGCCCCTCAACTCTGTACCACCACCACCACCACTGGGGTGAACGCAGGCATGGAGGCCACTAATGATCCACGCTTTGCACCAACACTGCTGCGGGTGCAAATGCACACATGGATGCCAGCAGCCCTGCCTTCCTATGCTGCCGCTGATGCCTCCATGAACACCAGCATGGAGGATGGTGACTTCTGAACCAGCTAGGCCCTGCCCTAGCAGGTGAGCGAGCTGCCCACCACATCGCTGCTGCTGCTGCTGCTGGTATGTGTGAAAGAGCATGGATCCTATTGCTACCACCCAATGAAGCACTTCACCTGGCACTACCCATCAGAGGATTATGGTCAATGGTTGAGGAACACTTTGGCCCCTCTAGCACAGCAGGTTCCTAAACTCAAGGGACCTTGAGAACAAAGCCACAGGCCCAATACAAGTCCCCCAGAGTTAGGGTATGCAGTCCAAGAGTGCTGATCTGAACCTTTTCCCCCTAACATCTTCTAGAAATCAAGCCACTTGACTGAACCCACTTAATACCACAAGCAAATCCCCAAGGAAATCAAATAAGATAAAAACATTGATAAACCCACCCAAAGGATAGCAACTTCAAAGGCTGAAAGAACATCAGCCCACAAAGATGAGAAAAAAAATCACATGAACTCCGGAAACTTAAAAAGCCAGAGTGTCTCCTTATCTCAAAACAAGTTCCCCAGAACTAATTCCCTAGCAATAGTTCTTAACCAGGCCAAAATCATTGAAATGACAGAAATAGAATTCAGAATGTGGGTAAGAAGGAAGATCAAGATTCAGGAGAAAGTCAAAACACAATCCAAGGATTCTAAGCAATATAATAAAACGATATAGAGTTGAAAGATAACATGGCCATTTTTGTAAAGAACCAAACTGACCTGATAGAGTTGAAAAACTCACTTCAAGAATTTCAGAATATAATTGTGAGTATTAACGGTAGAATCAACCATGCTGAAGAAGGAATCTCAGAGCTTGAAGGTCAATTCTCTAAAATAACTGTCAGATAAAAATAATGAAAAAACAATAAAGAAGAATGAACAAAACCTTCCAGAAATATGGGACTATGTAAAGATACTAAATCTATGACTCACTGGCATACCTGAAAGACAGGGAGATAAACTAGACAGCTTGGAAAACATATTTCAGGATTTCATTCATGAAAATTTTCCCAACGTTGATAGAGAGGCCAACATTCAAATTCAGGAAATGCAGAGAACCCCTGTGAAATACTACATAAGAAGACCATCTTCAAGACACATAGTCATCAGATTCTTCAAACCTGAAATGAGAGAAAAAATTTTAAAGGCATCTAGGGAGAAGGGGCAGGTCACCTACAAAGGGAACCCCATCAGGCTAACAGTGGACCTTTCAGTCATAATCTAAAAGCCAGAAGAGATTGTGGGCCTATATTCAACATTCTTAAAGGAAAGAAGTCCCAACCAATAATGTCATATCCGGGCAAACTAAGCTTCATAAACTAAGCAGAAATATTTCAGACAAGCAAATGCTAAGGAAATTTGTTACCTCCATACCTACCTTACAAGCAGTCTTGAAGGGAGTGCTAAATATAGAAAGGAAATACTATTACCAGCCACTACAAAAACATACTGAAGTGCAGAGACCAGTGACACTATAAAACAACCTCCAAAACAAATCTGCAAAATAACCAGCTAACAACATGACAATAGGATCAAATCCACATATATTAATACTAACTTTCAATGTAAATGGGCTAAATGCACCAATTAAAAAGCACAGAGTGGCGAGTTGGATAGAGAAACAAGACCCATGGGTATGTTGTCTTCAACAGCCTCTCTCATATACACTGACACCCATAGGCTCAAAGTGAAGGGATGGAGAAAAATCTACCAAGAAAATGTAAAACAGATAAAAAGCAGAGATGGTTATTTTAATCTTTAAAAGCAGAGTTTCTTATTTTAAACCAACAAAATCAAAAAAAAAAAAAAAGGAAGGACATTACATAATGGTAAAGGACTCCATTCAACAAGAAGACCTAACTATCCTAAATATGTACACACCTAACACAGAAGCACTCACATTCATAACACAAGTTCTTAGAGACCTATGAAGAGACTTAGATAACTATACAATGATAGTGGGAAGACTTTAATACCCTACTGACAGTATTAGGCAGATGATTGAGGCAGGAAACTAACAGATATCCATAACTTGAACTCGACACTTGACCAAATAGACCTAATAGGTGTCCACAGAACTCTACACCCCAAAACAAGAGAATGTACATTCTTCTCATGTGCACGTGGCACATACTCTAAAATTGATCACACAATTGTACATAAAATAATCCTCAGCAAATTCAAAAAACATAGGAACAGAAAACCAAACACCACCTGTTCTCACTTATAAGTGGGAGCTAAACATTGAGTGCATAGGACACAAAGTAGGGAACAACAGACACCAGGGTCGGCTTGAGGGCGGAAGAAGGGAGGAGGGTGAAGATCGAAAAACTACTCATCAGGGACTATGCTTATCACCTGGGTGATGAAATAATCTGTACACCAAATCCCAATTACATGCAATTTATATAACAAACCTGTGCATGTACCCCCTGAACCTAAAATGAACTTTAAAAATATAAAAGAAAATCAATGTAATTCACCACATTAACAGAATAAAGAAGAACAAATGTGTAAATAAGATCAGACACTTTCTCAATGATCTCTACACAAGTGAAAGGGAACTCATGGACATATGATAACAGCATTTATTGCCTTGTTACTGGTTTTAATGTGAGAATTTGAAGGGGCTTTGAACCTGTGGAATCATCACTAACTTGGGGAAATCATCCACATGTGTGTCATTAGCACACTCTCGATGCTTAAAAACCCTTTTATTGCTAAACTCATAATCTCACTCCAGTACTCCTAATCTAGTGTTTTTCATGCTGGCTGAAGATTAGAATCACCTAGAAGTAAAATTGTAAAAAAATAAAAATTCAACTCTTCTCTGTATCTCATCTTAAGAATCTGTGATTTCATTTGTATAGAACAAGATGAAATAGGTTGAAAAGCAACTATTGCAGTTACTCAAAAATTTCATTATTCCAGTCACTTTTTCCTCATCTCTTCCCTATTAGTTTCAATAGTACAGACATAGGGCCTTCATGTATTATTTCATGATTTGTGATATGTCATTTGGATTTATTCTTATTGAAAAATGAGTTATCTCATACACTTGTACAATAGCTATTCATTTCCTCATCACTTTTAACTTATAAAATTATCACTATTTTCATACCACCATGCCTTTTCTTCCTGGCACTTATTTTGTACTTATCAAGCACGGAGTCATAGGAGGTGTTTCTTGAGTCATAGGAAGAAGCTGCTCTCCATGTGTCAGTTTTAAGGTCATTTGTGTTAAATCACCTTAACTATCCTGAAACTAACACATGGAGAACAGCTTCCTATAACTCAAGAAACACAATGACTAGAATGACCTAACATTATTAGTAACCCATTTATTGGTGGTGAGCACTTTTAATTGCCATCTAATTTTACTCAAATAGTGAGACTTCATAAATTGAAAATATATGAGTTGAAAAGCTTCCATACCAGATACACAATAGGCACTCAATATATATTAGTTTACTCTTCAAATTATTTCCTTGATTTGCCCCTCCCTTTCCTATCATTCACCTTTGGATAATAAGTGCATTAAACAGATCTTGTGTAATCTTAAATTCTAATTCCCAGAGGGCTATTAATATTCAGTAATCATATTTCTTTCTTTTGTAGAATAAAAAATCATTTGTATTCATGAGTGGGAATCCTCAGGGTATTTTCATCCCATGTGCTCACAGAGATGATGATAACAACCCATTAAAAAATGTTGATGTTCAATCAGAACAGAATAAGGAAAATGAGATGGAATACACTACATGAGACGGATGCACCTGGGTTGAGGAAAGCATGATGGTCTGGACAAGGACAGGGCCTCTTTTTTCTCACCAGAAGCAGGCACCTTTGGGCATGTTATTACAGAGATGGCATGTCCCTTCCTCCCCTCCATGAGGCAGGAACCATAGCTGACTAGAAAATCTGAGTCATTTTGAGCAACTGCCCTAGTGAACACCAGAAGAGAGAAAGGAGAAGTGTTTCCACTCTCACAAGCAAACAAAGGGAGAATGAAGACTAATACCTTTTCTGAAATGTTTCAGAGTTCCAAGGACCAAAAAAATAGGGATGCGGTGCAAAGTGCATTCCTTACACAATACAGAGGGATGTAAATAACACGTCTGAAATGATCTCATTTAAAACAGTGTGGTCAAGAAGAGAGAGTTTGGGATTTGGAATCCGAAAATTGAATGTGGGTTCTGGCATTAGCCTTATCTTTTGATGTACTTTTTTTAGAGGTTATTTAATCTTTCTTTGATTCAGTTTATGGGTGAAATTATAATAAGTATACTGGTTGAGTATATTTTCTCACATTTAGGTTATTCGTATGAAGGACATCCACAGTCTAGACCACATTAGTTTGAGCCAAGCACAACATATTTCCTTATTTCTGCATCTCTTTCACCATGGTGCAAACCTCGTGCTGCTGAACACAGAGTCTTAGTTTAGGCATCTAACAACTAACTGTTAAGCAGTAACACACACATTTATTTGAACAAGAATAGGAAACAGCTCAAGCACACTGCAAGTTGAATTCATATTATATTCTGTCATATTTTACCCCCCCCAAAACAACAGAATATGAAGTCTGATTCAATCTCATAAAATTTCCATTACCAAATACCTTTTTCATCTTCTGTTTCCAAAGTAACAACATTCAGATTCATACAATAATGTACTATTTATTTTACATTTGTGTAACCAAAAAGCCCCTTTAGATTGACTTTTGAAAACAACTCTTAATTTGAGTTTGAGAGATCACTTTAAGGGAGACAGAAGCTGGGTGCAGATTTTTAGTATTTGTTTGGCTTCTCTGCTCTTCTACGAGGTTGAACTTGGCTCCTCTACTTTTCGGGTAGGGAACCGTGATGCCTCACAATCTCAGGAGGTGGGGGGAAAAAGAAAGTGGCTTTATAATGTATGGTGATATTTAGGTTCACTTTCATAGTAAATGCAATTTTTAAAGCAAAGGGCAAAGCTTCCTGGAATTCCATTGCTTTCTTAAAAAGTAAATAAATAAAATAAACCATTACCAGGAAAACAAATATTCCCAGATCTTTTTACATCTGAGTGTTTAGAATCATCCCTCACATGGCTTCACTTATGGACTATGATATTTTTTAAAATTTTTGGCTCTAGTCTAGATTTTGCTTAGAATTCTTCACACATATTTTTAACTACATACTGGACATGTCCACTTAAATATTTTTCAGTTATCTTAAATTCAACATTTCTGAAACTGAATTCACATTTTGCCCTTTCCAGTCCCCTTCTTCTTTGTCCACACACACACACACACACACACACACACACACACACGACATGCACACAAATTCCTTCTATGTTTCAGCATTTCTTGGAATAGGCTAACTTTATTCTGCAGGAACAAATAACTCTAAAATCTCAAAAGCATAACATATAAAGTTTATTTCTAGCTCATACAAGGTCTTCTCTTGACTGAGCAACAATTCAAAGCAGCTGTGCTCCATGGGGTTACTCAGGGTTCCCAGCCGTTTTGATTCTGTGACTCTACAATCTGAACACATGGTCTCCCTGCTTCTTGCCAAAGAAGAAGAAAAAGACTGAAGAATGGTATAGAAATTTCCATCGCTTCTTCCCAGAAGTAACATGTGTCACTTCCACTTCCACTGAGTGGTTTCTCCCAACTGCCAGGGTGTTGCCAAGTATCGTTTTTCCATGTGCCAGAAAGAAAGACTAGGAAACAAAAACTACACAGCATTGTATTTGGCCAAGTTTCCTATTTCAGATTCCTGGTTCACAATCTGTGATTTGTATCCGTCTTTCTTATCAATCCACATCCAAGAAAATACCATTGATAAGTGGATACCATTAATTCCGCTTTTACCACATCTTCTTAATTAGTTCATCTTTCTTCATTCCCACCTTCACTTAAATTCATACTGTCATCATGTCTCTCTTTGATGATTGCAACAACTTTTACCGGGTCTCCCTTCTTTCCCTAGAATCAATTATCTACACATCAGCGATAGCGATCTCTTAAAAGTACAAACACGATCATGCTGATTTAACCTCCTTCTTAAAACCCTTCAGGAACTCCCCTTTGCTTTTAAAAAAAAAAAAAATGTCAAAACCTGTAACTGTGATTTATAAGACCTTTTATTCCCTGTTATAGTCTTCCTTCTCTAACTTCATCTATTGCAAATGTATACATTGTAGTGGGTGGTGTGCTGTGCCACCCAGACTCCCATCCTAGTCAGGTCTACATGTCGCCAGCCACCAGATGTTGCTAGTGGCTGATGGCTTATAGCTGAAACCCTTTTCTGAGAAGTACCATCAACAAAAAGAAACTGTCGCACCCATGATTACTTCATCTTGGACTTTTATCCAAAGTCAGTGGAGGATAAAAAGGACTTCTTCTCACCTCAATTTGGGATAAATGTGAAAGGCCATCCCAGCTCCAGAACTCACTATAGGGTTTTCTGAGATCTCTATTGTAACTGCATCCCAGGCCAACTTCTCCCACTGTCCAACCCTGTCTTCTTTACTCCCTGATGAGTGTTGTCCTTGGAAGAACTTCCAGATAATCTTCTTCACTGAAATCTCTGTCCTAGAGTCTGTTTGCTGGGGAACCCAAGGGGTACCTCCCTCTCCGTGCTACAGCCATTTGAAATACACCATCTAATCATGTTTGTGTGTTTGTTCCTGTCCAGACATTTGCATGCATGGTATCTGAGGCCTGGAAGGCCAATTCCACCTTCCTAACTTCATTTAGGTCATTCCTACTTATCCTTTAGGACTGGGTTTAAACATGACATCCACAAAGAAGCCCTCTCATCAATCCCATATTAGGCACTGCATGTATATCCTCTCTCCCTCATCCCTACTCAGACTCAGAGAAATTCATTCTTCTTGTCAAACCACATTAGAACTTTCTGTGTAGTGGAATCATGAATATTCTCAGATATGCAATGAAAATTCATTTAGGGTGATATGATGGACACATGATTAAAATCTATGACCCCAGTTATTTGGCTGAGGCTCAAAGCCCAGAATGCTTAGCCCCATCTTTCTGGACACAGGCCTCTTCTTACTCTCCAAGCTCATTGACACCACTGATTGACCTAAGAAACTTCGGGTCACCTGAATTCTGAATGTTGACCTTGGGAGTCTAGAGGGCTACCTGGCTTCCTTCTGCTGCTCCCTCATCCACCCATAAGGGAGTCCGTTTGGGTGTGGCAGCAAACCAAAGGCTAAGATTCTTCCAGGAGTCTTCATCTCCTACATTACATCTTTCTCTCCTGTCACCAAACTCAAGACTGCAGTTGCTGGTTTTCCATGCTCTTTCCTTATATTCTGAGAATTCCCTAGCCCTGGCACTACCTCTTCAATCCAGCCTTTTACTTAGCTCTTGGTGTTCTAAGGAAGGACAAAGTAATTTAGAAAGTTATTTCCTGTCTCATGACCTATTTTAGAGTTACTGACTCCCCAAACAGGTCAAAAAAGTCAGCTTTAATATTTAAGACAAATTAGTGACCTCTTTTCTGAGCAGTATCTTTCTTCTCCTTCTTGTGGGAAAAAAAAAAAAAAACCCTGGTGGCTCAGCTTAGGAGAAGGCTGCAAGAAAACACACTTAGGAAGGTCGTGACAACATGTGAGTTTAATATTTGCAAAGAATTGTCCTTCATTTCTCATTGTAGCTATTCACGTATCCGCTGCTCTAGAGTGGGTTTTTTGTCAGTAATAAGCATTTTTATTTATCTTTGCAAACTCAGTGACGAATATAGTGCATAGCACATCAAAAGAGCTCAAACATTATTTGTTGAAAGACACTCAAGACATCTTTACCTCCTACACCAGATCTATTAAGATTCTTCTCCTTTACTAAAGAGCTCCATCTGGTTCATCTCTTTTAACTCATACCTCTACTCACTTTTAGTTTCAACAAAAATTTATTTCCTGAGACACCTTTCTTCTATGTGTTCACCAGTAATCCATACATTTGTATATTTACTAGAAGAAAAATAGGCTAGATCCTCAAATATACTATTATTTTGGTATTGATCTGATATGTGGTATATATTCTAATTGCTTTTTTGATATTTATTGATTATTTTTCATCTTCTTTAAGGATTGTTCCAGCTCTTTCATTAAACTTTAAATTACAAAAAATATGAAATAAAATTATTTTCTTCTATGACTTGTCTTTGTCATATATAAAAATTTCTGCACGTAATTAAAAATGTAATACTAACTAGCGTGCAAAAATGTGTAAGTAAAAGAATGAGATTTTAGAATTATGCATAATTTCAGGATATTGATTTCAATTAGGGATTGACACACACAATAATTTTTTAATTGGGCTAAGGTTAAACAGCTAAATAATAAAAATAACTGCTAACTTTTATCGAGCTATTACTCCAAGCCAGACAACTTGCTTTATATGTACTACGTCATTTAACCTTCACAGCATCTTACAAGGTTTCCACTAATTTTGTTCCCTTTTAACAGGTTTACAACTGAGACACAGTGAGTTTAAATAACTTGCCCAAAGTCACACAGTTGCTAAGTGTCGGAATCATGATTTAAACTTAAGAGAGTTTCATCTAGAATTCATGTTTTTACCTATGGACAGTACTTCCAACTTTCTAAATAGCTGAGTAATCTTTTGGTTGTTGCCTTGAAACACTATTTCTACTATATATACTAATTGTCTAATGTGACCAAAGAGTTATGATTGTCACACTGAGATTGTTTAAATTGATCCTAAGAGTTGAATACTTGATCCCCATCTGGAATCCACTACTTTATTCCTAGCCAAACTCTTCTTATACTGTGCATTCACAGAAGTTCCCACAAAATGTTCCAATTACTCTAATGAATCACACTTTTCAATATGTCTAAGCAAGCTAAAAGTGAACTGGAAAGCCCATGTATACACATCATTAGAACATGAACAGGCTTGTCAGGAGTAAAAAATGCTGCAGGAAACAGACACAACAAAAGCTTTGCAAAGAAATTCTTTGTCTCTAAGTGCTACAGTGGCCAATCAGATTTGCATGCTGTAAGCTTTAATATCCTATCAGTCTGTTAAGCTTCATTTAGTTATATATGCAAAATCCAACTCATACTATTTTCAGCAAAAATGAGCAAATTTATTGGAAGGGTGTGTGAAGGCAGGGAAGCAAGTGACCCTTTAGAACTAATGGAATGAGTGACTTCAGGCCAGGAGGAATTCAGTTTAGGCCGTCTCATCTCTATTTCCCTCCATGCATTTCCCTCATTTGTCTCTCTCATTGCACATCACACCTCTCATTTACCTATATCTGCTGTGGAAGATAGCTATGAAAGCTTCTGTGACTATTCAATATCCAGCCACCTATTTAGAGAGATGGAATTAATTATCTCAAATCAAATCAAATTTCTAGGGGAAAAGCTTATTGGTTCAGCCTGAGTTATGTGCTCATCATGATCAATTAAATGTTGACCAGGCTAGATTTTTGAGCTGGGGTTTCATTTCCGCACAGTTTCACTGTGGCCTGTGGGCTGCATAAGAAGTGTGCCTACACCATAGCTCTCATAATGGCTATGTAGATGGTAAATCAGTGTGCAGGTGGACTAGTTGGAGGAATTTCTAGAAAAGTTAGTATGTGATAAATTATCAGATGTTCACCTCAAACAGGGAAGAAAGAAAGTATAGCTATAATTTTGTTTAACATACACTGAGTATGTCATAGGTCTTGAAGGCAAAAAAAATAAAAAAATAAAAAAATAAACAAAACATATTTCTAAATCACAATCTCAAACACCCAGTTGAATTGAGCATGAATGGGTATATATGTGATATACTCCTTCCTTCACTTGGACCCACAGTTTGGCTGAGTATGAGTAAGGCAAAAGAAAAATAAAGGATAAAGACACATTTGGGGCTTATTCTTAGTAATATAAAGGAAGAAACAGAAAACTAATATTTATTGTGTATGATGTTACATGAGCTCTTTTCACTTACTATCTCATTTAATTCTCACTGCAACACTGTAAAGTTGGTATTATATCTCCATTTCTCAGATGTGAAAACAAAGGCTCTAAAAGATAATTTTCCCCAAATAAATTCTAATAAGTCAAAAAGAGTATTTAAATCTAAGTCTGTCTTATTCCAAAGCTTGGGCTCTTTTGTTTTCACCACAGAAAAGCATTTTAGAATATGAAAAAAAAAAAAAAAAAAAAAAACAAAAAAAGAAAAAGATTTAGGGGAAAAAATAAAAAAAAAAAAATATGAAAAAAAAAAAAAAAAAAAAAACTCAAGCATAGAAGAAGTTTGACGGCAAAATATAAAACGTAAGTAACATAGTAAATCATATAGATGAAGAAAATATTAATGGTATCTGGACAAAGAACAAAAGGGGAAAGCTCCAGATAATAAAGCTCATAAACCAGTAGAGGAAAAACAAGATTTATCACATAGGTAACTGTGTGCATTGATGAAATCTGGAAAACATACTTTTTTCACAGCTGAAAAATTCCATTGCCCATTTTCTAGGAAAATACTATCATATAAATCAGGACTTGAAGGTTTTGGTTAATGAATGGTTTGTCAGTGAACTGTGAAGTCCTGACTACAATTCCTTGGGCCTACAGGTCAGGGTCAACAAACTCACTCAGTCGTTTTTACTTAGTTTAATATTGGTTGGTACTTATTAATCAGAGAATCTAAGAGTGTAAATGCCAAAAGGGTTTCTGAAAGATCATTGGTAGGGAGGTTGGGGGAATCCTCATTTTATAGATGAGAAAACTGAGGCCCAAGGAGGGGCAGAGACTGTGACAGAAGAGGATGAAGCTGTCAAGTGTTGGGAAATGAGGTCCAGAGAGTCAGGGCTGAGCTTAGGGCAAGGCCAGTATGGCCCCAAATAGAGGCCAGTGCTAGCAAGCAAGGGGCCTCTTGAACCCATGGGCCTTCATGTGGTCAAAGAGGACTTTCCTCATATCATCGGCTGTGGGTTTAAAGTCAGTTATCAAAACATAGCTCAGAGCCTCCAGATGTACTCAGACCTAATAATATAGTCATGTTCAATTGTTGTTCAGGTCTGAGAATAGTTTAATATTCTTATTAAAAACACACACATACACACACACAATTAGAAAGTTTGAGTTCACCAAGGCCAACCTCCTCCTCAACACAGACATCATTGCCACATTAGTAATCTAGTCTCTCAAACCCTTCTCCTGATGGAAAGTTGTTACTCCTATTTTCTGAAACTTTGGTAATGCAACAAAACATGATACCTTGAACTCTCACACTGGCACTAATTCAGCCTTCTAATTCTATGGTGAACAAACCTAGATGTAGTTTAATTTTAGTTCACGTTGGTTCAGAGCCACCTACCCATTCTTCCTTAAATTTATTAACTCTGTATGTAATCCAATTAAAACGAGAGCGAGAGAGAGAGAGAGAGAGAGAGAGAGAGATTTGTTCATTGTAAGTTCAATTCATTCTAGTTTTACTTGGGATGCAAATGTTTGGATTTAGTGTTGGTCTGCTTTGGTTTGGTTGTTCTAATATCACTCATCCTTATATAGGATCTGTGTGAATTGAGATGAGGTTTAAATACTGGAAAAACTCAGAAACCCTTTTCCATGTTTCTGATATGTACCCTCCTCGTTAGCAATCACAAGGCCTTCTTCACAGATGCAGTTCTCTCTCTGCTAAGCCTTCCATCCTCCTCAGCCTGGAGAACTTGTCTTCACCCTTCTGTCTCAGCTTCAACCTCCATTCCTCACTAAAATCACACCCATCTCATTGCTAACCACTCCTGTGGTGTCTTCTGTCTTGCAGCAGTGTGAAAGCACATGGGGTCACTGATAGTAATGCCCCCAAGTGCCACTGCAGCACAGTGCCTGGCACAGAGTAGATGCTCAACTACAACAACCACAAATTTGTGAAATGAATCCTTGCAAAATTAATTAATAAACCCAAAACAATCTTTCTGCAGCATTCCCATTGAAAGCCACTTCTGCTACCTGAGTCAGCCAGAAGTTTTTCTTAAGTAAATAACATTCAACTCCAAGGTGGCTTAGTATCTGTGTGAACTTAGGTCATGTTACTTAACATCTTTGTGCCTTAGTTTTCTCACCTGTGAAATAAAATAAATAAATAAATAAATAAAATAATTTTTAAAACCCATAGTAAATAGCGAGATAATATAATTAAATAGACAACTTAGCGTAATGTATGGCACAAATAAAGAATTCAATTAGCATTAACTGTTATTATTACTGTGGTAGTGGTAATATTACTCTTGTGAATGTGTGACATACTTAGAATTTACAATGTGTTTAACATTTCCTTTTTTCCAAGCTTACAGAATTATTATAAGATGAATACCCTTATAAACACCCAGGCCAAAAATCAGAACTTTGACAGCCACACTAGACTGCTCTGTACATGTTCCATTCTAATCACAGCCTCTTGTCTCCCTCCAGGAGTAACCTGACTTCTGTAGTCATTGCTTCTTTGTGTTCTTCATGTTTTTGTCACCTAATTTTTTATTTATACGTCCTATTATTATCTTTTAAAACGTTTTATAGTCTATTTTAATCTATAGACTCCTTCTCCATCTCTTTCTCTGTCTCTTTTTATTACAATAAATATGCTGAAGAGCTCAAGTTTTTGTCCTATACAGTTTCCCACTGCCTGCATTTTGTTAATTGCATCCTCATGGAACCATTCAGCTCCTTCCTCTAGCCCGTTTGGCTTGGAAACTGGCAGCTGCTTGCAGAAGCTTGATCAGACTCAGCACCTATCCATTCAATGAGACTCTAGGGTTATGGTGTGTTTTTGAATCAGGAGGCACATTATGTCCAATTTTTCTTCCTTTTTTTCTTTTTTACTATTGCCTAAACTTTAGACTTTATTTGGATTTTCTTCCATTTTGAAGTTTGTTGCCAATTATGCTCAATTTCTAGATCCCCCCATTCATTTGGAATTGCAAAAATGATAATATTCTATTATTTTATGTATTACCTGAAATAAGTTTATAAGGAGATGCTTTTCTTAATTATCCATGTTACAAATCACATAGGAAAGACAGGATAGAGCTCTTATTCTTTCATTTTATTTACCCAGTTTTCAAGATACCTAATTCAAAACTAATTCAAGATAATAAGTTAGTTTTCTGACATCTTCTGACATGATAAATGTACTTTTTAATATTTTTATAAATGCATGGGTTTCCTTCCATTTCAGTTTCATCCTTATGGAAACTTAAGTTGTTCCATCTTTGGTGAGTGAAAGTCTCTTCAAGTTGGCTTCTGCGTCCTTTGACATGACTCTGGTGGTCTTTGATAGCTTTCTTGCTCATCATGTACACGTTTGCCCCAGAATGCAAATCAGCCATTTTGTCCAGAAATCCCTGTTCTCTTTTGACGGGATATCATATTCGAAAACTGAAATCAGGGTATGTAGATACGAATTGATATTGGGTCAGCCATCGTTTCTTGGCATCTTCAGTGGACAAATCTTGGTATTTGTACTAATATTCCAATTCAAACTCAGAATTGCAAGGTTTTTCATTTTCTGTGTTGCATTTATATATCCTGTCTCTCACACTGAGAATCTGAACCTCTAAGATCCAGGGGATAATAGAATTAAAATATTCCACACTTACTCACTTGCTTTATCCCACATTACACACAGATAAAGTTTCAGAGTAACAATACCAATAATACTGTTTTCTAATGTGATTATTAAAATAGTTAAAATACTAAAACTTCTACAACTAATATTATTATTAAAACAGCTAAAACAAATTTTTCACATGCACTCCCCCTTCTTCTGCCATTTTGTAAATGATTTGCTACATCTGCATTCTCAAAGGATAAAGCCACTTCAAGTTTCATATGGCCTTAATCATACACCTAACTACACATGCAATACTTAACCACTTCCATATTCTTAATCCCACATCACTCTAGTCATTTCTGGCTGTCTGAAGCTCATTCACTAACACATTGCATTCAAAAGGGAACCTAGTAACAATATCTCCTGAGTTATTGCATGTTGACCAGTTTGTGGATGCCATTTATACTTGAAGGACAGTTTTGTTGAATATAAGTTTCTTGAGTCACATTTTCTTTCCTTGAGTATGTTTTATATGGTACTACATTTTCTTCTGGAATTCGAAATTTTCCAACATGAATGTTGAAAGCTCAGAAGATAATCTAATTTCCTTTTTCCCACAAGCTATGTGTTTTCTTGCCCAGACATACAAAGAGATTCTTGGTGGGCATTTTCCTTTGAGTTGTTTTTATTTCTTTAGTTTCTTTCATTACAACTTGACTAAGCATGTACCATAAAATTCACCCCTTCAAAGAGTATTACTCAGTGGTATTTTAGTGCATTCACAAAGTTTTACAGCCATCATTACTACCTAATTTTTTGATATCTTAATCACCCCAAAAAGAAACCTCATAAGCATTAATAATCACTCCTCTTCCTCAAGTCCCTGGCAACCACTAATTTACTTTCTATCTCTCTCTTTGGCTATTCTACACTTTCATATAAATAGAATCACACAATATGGGCCTTTTGGGATTTACTTCTTTCACTAAACATGTTTCCAAAGTTTATCTAGGCATATATTAGCACTTTATTCCTTTTCATTGTCAAATAATATTGCAGTGGACTGATCAACTACATATTGTTGAGTCATATATCAGTTTATAGATATTTGGATTTTTTCCATCTTTGGCAATTATAATAGTTTAATAATGCTACAATTAAAACGTATGTATGAATAATTTTTTATGTATACATGATTTCTTTTCTCTTTATTATATATATAGAACTGGAATTGCTGGATCAAATGTTAACTATATGTTTAATATTTTTTCTTCATGTTTTTAATTTTAAAATTGCTTTCTCTAAGTCATTTACTGGCATTTCTCATTAGTTAGGGACAAATCTTTACAAATGGTTTATATAAGATACTTTAGGATGCAAGTAGCAGAAACTCAACATAAAATGGCTTAAGCAAAAACAGATATGGTGGCTCTAAGGACAGTTAATTGAGAAACTTAAAAACATTATCAATAATCAAAGTTGTCTCTATAGTTCCACTTTGTCACTGATTTCTCAATGCTACAAAGTGACTGCAATATCTCAGGTAATCTTGCATCAATGTAAAAAGGAAGAAAAGTGAGCTATTATTTTGTTGTATCTCTATTTTTTATTGTGGTTTTAAAAGTCACACATATCATGAGACCTACCTTCAACAAATTTTAAGTTCTACGGTACATGTGCACATGCAGGTTTGTTACGTACGTATACATGTGCCTTGTTGGTGTGCTGCCCCCATTAACTCGCGATTTACATTAGGTATTTCTCCTAATCCTATCCCTCCCCCCTCCCCCCACCTCATGACAGGCCCTGGTGTGTGATGTTCCCCACCCTGTGTCCAAGTGTTCTCATTATTCAATTCCCACCTATGAGTGAGAACATGCGATGTTTGGTTTTCTGTCCTTGCAATAGTTTGCTAAGAATGATGGTTTCCAGCTTCATTCATGTCCCTACAAAGGACATGAACTCATCCTTTTTTATGGCTGCATAGTATTCCATGGTGTATATGTGCCACATTTTCTTAATCCAGTCTATCATTGATGGACTTTTGGGTTGGTTCCAAGTCTTTGCTATTGTGAATAGTACCACAATAAACATACATGTGCATGTGTCTTTAGAGCAGCATGATTTATAATTCTTTGGGTTTATGCCCAGCAATGGGATGGCTGGGTCAAATGGTATTTCTAGTTATAGATCCTTNATGAACTCATCCTTTTTTATGGCTGCATAGTATTCCATGGTGTATATGTGCCACATTTTCTTAATCCAGTCTATCATTGATGGACTTTTGGGTTGGTTCCAAGTCTTTGCTATTGTGAATAGTACCACAATAAACATACATGTGCATGTGTCTTTAGAGCAGCATGATTTATAATTCTTTGGGTTTATGCCCAGCAATGGGATGGCTGGGTCAAATGGTATTTCTAGTTATAGATCCTTGAGGAATCACCACACTGCCTTCTACAATGGTTGAACTAGTTTACAGTCCCACCAACAATGTAAAAGTGTTCCTATTTCTCCATATCCTCTCCAGCACCTGCTGTTCCTGACTTTTTAATGATCACCATTCTTACTGGTGTGAGATGGTATCTCATTGTGGTTTTAGTTTGCATTTCTCTGATGGCCAGTGATGATGAGCATTTTTTTCATGTGTCTGCTGGCTGCATAAATATCTGCTTTTGAGAAGTGTCTGTTTAGATCCTTTGCCCACTTTTTGATGGGGTTGTTTTATTTTTTCTTGTAAATTTGTCTAAGTTCTTTGTAGATTCTGGATACTAGCCTTTTGTCAGATGGGTAGATTGCAAAATTTTTCTCCCATTCTGTAGGTTGTCTTCCTCAAGATTGTTTTGGCTATTCAGGGTCCTTTGTGACTCCACATGAATTTTAAGATTTTTTTCTGTCTTTGTAGAATGTGTTATTGGAATTCTGTTAAGGATTGAATTGAATCTGTAGATTTATTTGAGTAGTATGGACATTTTAGCATTATTGTCTTCCAGTTTATGAACACAGATGCCTTCCTATTTATTTTTATCTTTTAAAATTTATTTTCCAATGTTTTATAGTTTTCTGTGTCCAAATCAATGTTGAATAGAAGTGGCAAGAGTGGGCATTCTTGCCCTAATTTAAGAGGAAAACCCTTGTTTTTAATCGAAGAGGAAAATTTGTATTTTGTACCATTTAGTATGACAGTAGCTGTGGGGTTTACATATATGACCTTTTGTTGTGTTGAGGCAAATTCCTTCTATTTGTTGAGTGTTTTTAATCATGAAAAGGGGTTGAATTTTATCAAGTAATTTATCTGAACCTATTGAGATGATTACCTAATATTTAATCCTTCCTTCTGTTAATGTGATGTATCACATTGAATGAATTTTGTGTGTTGAAACATCCTTGCAATCCGGAGTTAAATTTCACTTGGTCGTGGTATATAACCTTTCTTCTTTCTTTTTTTTTTTTTTTTTTTTTTTTTTGAGATGACACCTTGCCCTGTCCTCGCCCAGGCTGGAGTGCAGTGAGGCTATCTCTGCTCACTGCAACGTCCTCATCCTCCTGGGTTCAAATGATTCTCCTGCCTCGGCCTCCTGAGTAGCTGGGACTACAGGCGCTCGCCCCCAGCCTGGCTAATTTTTTGTATTTTTAATAGAGACAGAGTTTCACCATGTTAGCCAGGATGGTTTCTATCTCCTGACCTCGTGATTCGGCCTCCTCAGCCTCCCAAAGTGCTGGGATTACAGGCTTGAGCCACTGTGGGTAATCTTTTTAATGTGCCATTTAATTCAGTTTGCTAGCATTTTTTTTGATGATTTTTGCATCTGTATTTATCAGGTAGATTGGACTCTAATTTTATCTTCTTGTAATGTCTTTGTGTAGATTTGACATCAGGATAAGGTTGGCCTTATAAAATGAGTTTGGAAGTGTTTCATCTTTAATTTACAGGAAAATTTGATAATGATCGGCACTAATTCTTTAGATGTTTGTGAAATTCATCATTGAAGCCACTTGGTTCTAGGTTTCTCTTTCTTGGGAAGTTTTTGATTACTGATTAATCTTCTTAGGAGTTACAGGTCTATTCAGACTTTATATTTCTTCTGGACTCAGTCTTAAGAGTTTGTATATTTTATGAATTTATTCATTTTCTCTAGGTTGTCTAATTTGTTGGCATGTTATGATCGTTTGTATTTTTGTAGGATCAGCTGTAAGGTCTCCTTTTTCATTTCTGGTTTTATTTATTTGAGTTTTTTTTTTCTTCTCTCTCTCTGTCTTTTATTTTCTTCTTTATTTAGCCTGGCTAAAGTTTTAATGATGTTGAAGCTGGCGGGGGGGGCGGGGGCGGAGCAAGATGGCCGAATAGGAACAGCTTCAGTCTCCAACTCCCAGCACGAGCGACACAGAAGACAGGTGATTTCTGCATTCTCAACTAAGGTACTGGGGTCATCTCACTGGGGAGTGCCGGACAATCGGTGCTGGTCAGCTGCTGCAGCCCCACCAGCGGGAGCTGAAGCAGGGCGAGGCATCGCCTCACCTGGGAAGCGCAAGGGGGAAGGGAATCCCTTTTCCTAGCCAGGGGAACTGAGACACACAACACGGAAAATCGGGTAACTCCCACCCCAATACTGCGCTTTAAGCAAACGGGCACACC
>NW_016823412.1:0-3171 GCF_001698545.2 Rhinopithecus bieti | reverse complement strand
TAGGCTTCAAAGCAATAAAAAATATCATTTCTCAGATTCCAAAAAAACAGTGGTTACAAATGGCTCCATGAAAGAGTAGTGTAACTCTGTGAGATGAATTCACACATCACAGAGCAGTTTCTCACAAGGCTTCTTTCTAATTTTATCTGAGGATATTTTCTTTGTCACAATAGGCTTCATAGGCATCCAAAATATCCCTTCTCAGATGCCACAAAAACAGTGCTAGAAACTGCTCCATGAAAGGGTTGTGTAACACTGTGATATAAATTCCCACATCACAAAGTAGTTTCTCAGAAAGCTTCTTTCTTCATTTTATCCGAGTATATTTCCTTTTAAACACGGGCCTCAATGCACTCCCGTTTATCTAATTGCAGATTCTGCAAAACAGTGTTTACTAATTTCTCAATGAAAGCAATGGTGTAACTCTGTGAGATGAATTCACACACCACAAAGCAGTTTCTGAGAAGACTTCTGTTCGGTTTTATCTGAGGATATTTCATTTCTCACCATAGACTTCTATGCTATCCACAATATCACTTCTGTGATTCCACAAAAGAGTGCTAGCAAACTGCTCCATGAAAAGTGCTGCATGTCTGTGAGATGCATTCACCCATCACAAAGTAGGTTCTCAGAATGCTTCTTTCTAGTTTTACCTGAGAATATTTCCTTTGCCACCATAGGCTTCAAAGTGATCCAAAATATTACTTCTCATATTCCACAAAACATTGCTAGCCAATGACTCTATGAATGAGTGATGTAACTCTGTGAGTGGAATTGACACATCACATAGCAGTTTTCAGAAAGCTTCTTTCTGGCTTTTATCTGAGGATATTTCCTTTGTCACCATAGTCGTCAATATGATCAAAAATATCCCTTCTCAGATTCCACAAAATCACTGCTAGCAAACGGCTCCATGAAGGAGTAGTGTACCTCTGTGACATGAATTCACACATCAGAAATCAGTTTCTCAGAAAGCTTCTTTCTTGTTTTTATCTGAGGATATTTCAGGCCTCAGTGTGCTCACAAATATCTCATTGCAGATTCTGCGAAAACAGTGTTAGCAAAGTTCTCAATGAAAGCAGTGTTGTAACTCTGTGAGATGAATTCAAACTCCACAAAGCAGTTTCTGAGAAGACTTCTCTCCAGTTTTATCTGAAGAAATTCCATTTTCACCATGGAATTCAATGCTATCCAAGATATCACTTCTGTGATTCCAGAAAATCAGTGCTACCAAACTCTTCCATGAAAGAGTGTTGTTAATTTATGAGATGAATTCACACGTCACAAAGCAGTTTCTCAGAAAGCTTCTTTCTGGTTTATATCTGATTATATTCGCTTTGTTACCATAGACTTCAAAGCAATCAAAATATAGCTTCTCACATTCCACAAAACATTGCTAGCCAATGGCTACATGAGAGAGTGGTGTAACTCTGTGAGATGAATTCACAAATTGCAGAGATATTCTCAGAGAGCTTATTTCTGAGAATGCTTCTGTACAATTTTATCTCAGGATATTTCATTTCTCACTATAGGATTCCATGCTATCCAAAATATCACTTCTGTGCTTCCACAAAACAGTGCTAGCAAATTCCATCATGAAAGAGGGGTGTAACTCGGTGAGATGAATTCACACATCACAAAGCAGTTTCGTAAAAAGCTTCTTTCTAGTTTTTATCTGAGGATATTTCCTTTGTCACCATAGTCTTCAAAGCAATCCAAAATATCCCTTCTCAGATTCCACAAAACAGTGCTAGCAAACGTCTCCATGAAAGTGTAATAAATCTGTGAGATGAATTCACATTTCCAAAACAGTTTTCAGAAAGCTTCTTTCTGGTTTTATCTGAGGATATTTCCTTTGTCAGCATAGGCTTCAACGCATCAAAATATACCTCTTCAGATTCCACAGCAACACTGCTAGCCAACGGCTCCACGAAATTGTGGTGTAATTCTGTGAGATGAATGCACAAATCACAAAGTTGTTTCTCGGAAAGTTTCGTTCTGGGTTTTATCTGAGTTTATTTCCTTTTTCACCATATGCATCAAAGCAATCCAAAATATCCCTTCTCAGATTCCACAATAACAGTCCAACAAAGGGCTCCATGAAAGAGTTGTGTAACAATGTGAGACGAATTTACACATCACAAAGCAGTTTCTCAGAAAGAATCTTTCTGGATTTTATCTGAGGATATTTTGCTTGTCACCATAGGCTTCAAAGGAATCAAGAATATCCCTTCTCAGATTCCACAAAAACAGTGCTAGCAAACGGATCCATGAAAGAGTAGTGTAAATCTGTGAGGTGAATTCACACATCACAAAGAAATTTCTCAAAAGCTTCTTTCTTGTTTTCTCTGAGGATATTTCAGGCCTACATGCCCTCCCATGTATCTCATTCCAGATTCCGTGAAAATATTTTAGGAAACGTCTCAATAAAAGTGTGATGTAGCTCTGGGAGATGAATTCACAAGTCACAAAGGAGTTTCTCAGAAGGCTTTTCTCCAGTTTTTAGCTTACGATATTAATTTTTCACCATAGGACTCAATGCCCTCGGAATATACAATTGCAGATTCCACGAAAACAGTGTTAGCAAACTGCTCAATGTAACGAAAAGTGTATCACTGTGAGATGAATATACTCTTCACAAAGCAGTTTCTCATGAAGTTTTTTTTAGTTTTTACTGAGGATATTTCCTTTGTTACCATAGACTTCAAAGCGATCCAAACTATCCTTTCTCAGGTTGAACAGATACAGTTCTAGCAAACTGCTCCTTGAAAAAATAGTGTCACTCTGTGTAATGAATTCACAGATCACAAAGCCATTTCTCAGAAAGCTTCTTTCTTCTTTTTATCCGAGGATATTTCCTTTATAAACATGAGCCTCAATGTGCTCCTGTATATCTCATTGCAAATATTGCAAAAACAGGGATAGCAAACTTCTCAATGGAAACAATTGTTTAACTCTCTGAGATGAATCCACACACTGCAAAGCAGTTTCTGAGAAGGCTTCTCTCCAGTTTTAATCTGAGGATATTTTATTTCTCACCTTAGAATTCTATGCTATCCAAGATATCACTCCTGAGATATCACAAAAAAAGTATAACCAAACTCCTTCATGAATGAGTGGTTTAACTCTGTGAGATGAATTCACACATCAGAAAGCAGATTCTCAGAAGTC
>NW_016823411.1:0-1077 GCF_001698545.2 Rhinopithecus bieti | reverse complement strand
GGGAGGGACTCAGGAGGGACTGGGGAGGGACTTGGGAGGGACTCAGGAGGGACTGGGGAGGGACTTGGGAGGGACTCGGGAGGGACTGGGGAGGGACTTGGGAGGGACGCAGGAGGAGCCGTAGGAAGGACTCGGGAGGGGACTCGGGAGGGACTTAGAAGGAGCCTTAAGAGGGACTCGGGAGGAGCCTTAGGAGGGACTCAGGAGGGACTTAAGAGGACACTTAGGAGGAGCTTAAGAGGAGAGTTGATGGAGGGGGCTGGAAAGGCAGTGTAAGAAAGGACTCCCTGGGCTGAGGCTGTGACACACAGCGGTGGGGAGGTAGGGAGCTTGTGGGGGGGATCCTGAAGTCACAGGTGCTGGATCAACATCAGCAGAGACGTGAACAAAGGAGGTGAACGAAAACTGGAAGTGCCCAAACCGCTCAGAGAACAGCTCAGGCAACACGCATCCCATTGCTCGCTGGGGCATTTCAGTGGTCCTGCATTCTGTCTGCTGACCCCTCACGGTATCAGAGGTCACAAACTTGCAGGAGCAAATGATTTTGGATAATTATATAAAGCTACCTTTGATTTTTATCTTTTTATTTTATTTTATTTTTTTATTTATTTTATTTTATTTTTTTGAGACGGAGTCTCACTCTGTCACCCAGGCTGGAGTGCAGTGGCCGGATCTCAGCTCACTGCAAGCTCCACCTCCTGGGTTTATGCCATTCTCCTGCCTCAGCCTCCCGAGTAACTGGGACTACAGGTGCCCACCACCTCGCCCAGCTAGTTTTTTTTGTATTTTTTTAGTAGAGACGGGGTTTCACCGTGTTAGCCAGGATGGTCTCGATCTCCTGACCTTGTGATCCACCTGTCTCGGCCTCCCAAAGTGCTGGGATTACAGGCTTGAGCCACCGCGCCCGGCCTTGATTTTTATCTTAAACTGACTAAGTATTAAAAAAGTACAGAACACCCACCATGCATATGCAGTACCATGACCGTTTACAAGTAAGGGAAAAATGTATAGGAAAAAAGACTGGAGGGAGATAAACCCAAATCTTAGCAGCTGATATCTGTTATTTCTCTTAAAACC
>NW_016823410.1:0-1548 GCF_001698545.2 Rhinopithecus bieti | reverse complement strand
CATGGAAAGATAATGACTTGCAGAACCACAATCCAAAGACAGTTACTGGTAACATTTTGTGTGTTTCCTTGCAGTTTTTTTGTTTTGTTTTGTTTTGTTTTGTTTTGTTTGTTTGTTTTTGGAGAAAGAGTCTTGCTCTGTTGTCCAGGCTGGAGTGCAGTAGCACAGTCTTTGCTCACTGCAACCTCTACCTCCCGGGATCATGCGATTCTCCTGCCTCAGCCTCCCGAGTAGCTGGGACTACAGGTGCACACCACCACGCCTAGGTAATTTTTTTGTATGTTTATAGAGACAGGGTTTCACCATGTTGACCAGGCTGGTCTCAAACTCCTGATGTTAACTGATCCACCTTCCTCAGCCTCCCAAAGTGCTGGGATTATAGGTGTGAGCCACTGCGCCCGGACTTAATTTTTTTTTTTTTTGAGATAGGCTCTCACTCTGATGCCCAGGCTGGAGTACAGTGGAGCAATCTCAGCTCACAGAAACCTCCACCTCCCAGGTTCAAGCGATCCTTGTGCCTCAGCCTACCGACTAGCTGATACTGTAGGCACACACCACCATGCCCCGCTCCTTTCAGTCTTTTTTTTCATGCTAATTTTTAGTTTTCAAAACAGTGTGATTTCACTCCATACATATCATCGTATCTTTTTCCACTTAATATCAGATTATAACATTTTTCCACTTTATTACTATCCAAAAGACCACCATGATGGTTAAATAGTAGATAGGAGAGCTTTACTAAGTGCTATCAGTTTGCAAACCAGGAAGAGATAGTCTCAGACATGGACCAAAGGTGCTCTCTATTCTCTTCAAAGAGGGAAAGGGCAGGTTGGGTTTTAAGCCTCACAGGGTCTGTATTACACAATAGTCATACATATTTAGCAGGTTTGGGGGGAAAACTATACATATTTATGAGGGGAGCCAAGTGCATGCACAATGGGCAAACATATATGTAACATACATCCCATGTTCACTTTGGGGCAGGTTTTAGCATTAAAATGAGGTGGAATTTGGCTATTTACATCAAAGATGAACTATAGAACAAAAAGACTGTTTGTGTGGAGCCTCTATAAACTGGCTGAAACCGGTTTAAGGTCTGCAACTGCTTATCAAAAAAGAATGTTTGTAGGCTGGTGACTCATGCCTGTAATCCCAGCACTTTGGGAGGCCAAGGTGGGTGGATCGCTTGTGCTCAGGAGTTCGAGACAAGCCTGGGCAACATGGGGAGCTTCCATTTCAATTATAAAAATAAAAAAAGTTAAAAAAAAGGCCAGGTGCGGTGGCTCAGGCCTGTAATCCCAGCACTTTGGGAGGCCGAGACGGGCGGATCACGAGGTCAGGAGATCGAGACCATCCTGGCTAACACAGTGAAACCCCGTCTCTACTAAAAAATACAAAAAATTAGCCGGGCATGGTGGCGGGCGCCTGTAGTCCCAGCTACTCCGGAGGCTGAGGCAGAAGAATGGCGTGAACCCAGGAGGCGGAGTTTTCAGTGAGCTGAGATCCAGCCACTGCACTCCAGCCTGGGCCACAGAACAAGACTCCGTC
>NW_016823409.1:0-2270 GCF_001698545.2 Rhinopithecus bieti | reverse complement strand
AAAACAGTCATTGATAGAATGATGGCAGATATTTCACATATTTTTTTCTTTTTTTCAGACAGACTCTTGCTCTGTCACCCAGGCTGGAGTGCAGTGGCACGATCACAGCTCACTGCAGCCTCCAACTCCTGGGCTCCAGCCATCCACCTGCCTCAGCCTCCCACAGTGCTGGGATTACAGGCACCCACCATTGTGCTCAGCCATAGTAATTTTTTTTTTTTTTTTTTTTTTTTTTGATTCAGTGTCACATTCTCTCACCCAGGCTGCAGTACAGTGGCTGGCAAAACATGGCGCACTGCGGCCTCAAACTCCTAGGCTCAAGCAATCCTCCCACCTCAGCCTCCCTACCAGCTGAGCCCACAGATGCATGCCACCACACCCAGTTTTTTTTTTTTTTTTTTAGAGATGGCATCTCACTATGTTACTCAGGCTGGTCTTGAATTCCTGGGCTCAAGTGATCCTCCTGCCTCAGCCTCGCAAAGTGCTGGGATTACAGGCATGAGCCACTCAACCCAGACTCACAATTTATATACTCGGCTTTGTGTACTTTCGCCAGTTCTTTTGCTTTTCTCACAGTCCCACAGTATTTTTTGCCTGAGAATTTGGAAGAAGGGCCACAGTCTCTCTGCTACAGGGCCCCACAGCACCAGGTGCATTTGTGCTGAGAACTAATCATTGTTGCCTACAAAAATACTTCCTCACCCTCTTGCACAAAGGTGTTCTTGCCTTGAGAATCAGTGAATGTTGGTCTGTGAAGAGTCCCTATGCTTTGTGCTTCTGTTTCCCTGGGGAAATTCTTTTACTGAGATCATAGGCGGAGCTAGCTGGGTGGGGACCCAGATGAGGCAAGTAAGACATTCACTCCGGGGCAAAATGTAATGGGGTAGCACAAAACTTAGCAGCCAGCCGGGCGCAGTGGCACACACTGTTAATCCCAGCTATTCAAGAGGCTGAGGCAGGAGGATTGCTGGAGCCCAAGAATTTGAGACCAGTAAGGGCAACATAGCTAGCCGTCACAAAAAAAGAAAAAAAAAAACCTCACTAACCAAAATGAATAATAATTTAATGCAATTTTCTTTTTTCTGCTGGAGACAGAGTCTAATTCTGTCACCTAGGCTGGAATGCAGTGGCACAATCTCAGCTAATTGCAACCTCCACTTCCTGGGTTCAATTAATGCTCCTGCCTCAGCCTCCCAAATACCTAAGATTACAGGTGCATGCTACCATACCCAGCTAATTTTTTGTATTTTTAGTAGAGACAGGGTTTCATCATGTTGGACAGGCTGGTCTCAAACTCCTGATCCACCTGCCTCAGCCTCCCAAAGTGCTGGGATTACAAACGTGAGCCATCCCACCCACCAGCTATTGTCATTATAGTATTAGTCACCCTGAGAGCCCTGCACAGTGGCTTTTGCTCCACATTTCCAGAGAAGGCAACTGGGACTTGGAAAGGTTACAGAATTGCCCAAAGGCACTGAGTTAGCATGGGGGGAATGAGGATTCAAATTTGGTTCAGTGCTTGTTCTTTTAGCTACACTTTGCTGGCCACAAATAATACGTATTACGTGGACTAATTTCACATCTGTTGGACGGTTTCAGTACATTTTTAAATGGGGGGATACATCCTTTGAAGTATCTTTTTTCACTTTCTCTAATTTTAAACGTCTTTTTTAAAGCCAATTCATCTAAGACCTCTTCTTAATGTCACACAAACGAGAAATGCCAAATGGCTAATTAAAAACAAGAACGTTCAGAGAAAAGCAGGCATCTGGCATCTGCCAACAAACAGGTCATCGTTCCCCACAGTTATAGGAAGCCCAATCAGTGCAGTCCATGCCCTACTGTCACCTCCTTCCCCTCTGCTTGGCCTTGGCAGGGAATTGAAAGACAGGGGAGGAGGAATAAAGGAACAGGAAGGGCATGGAACAGCTTCATTAGAGACTAAAACAGTGTCAGATGTCACCACCTTAAAGTTCTTTTTATTTATTTATTTACTTTAAGACAGGATCTCACTCTGTCACCCAGCCTGGAGTACAGTGGCGCCATCCTGGCTCACTGCAACCTCTGCCTCCTGAGTTCAAACGATTCTCCTACCTCAGCCTCCCAAGTAGCTGGGATTACAGGCACACACCACCACGCCCCGCTAATTTTTGTATTTTTAGTACAGACGGGGTCTCATCATGTTGGGCAAGTTGGTGTAGAACTCCTGGCCTCAAGTGACCAACCCACCTCGGCCTCCCAAAATGCTGGGAAGACAGGCATGAGCCACG
>NW_016823408.1:0-3189 GCF_001698545.2 Rhinopithecus bieti | reverse complement strand
TTTTTTTTACATAGAGTCTCACTCTGTTACCCAGGCTGGAGTGCAGTGGCACAATCTCGGCTCGCTGCAACCTCCAACTTCAGAGTTCAAGTGATTCTCCTGTCTCAGCCTCCTGGGCAGCTGGGATTACAGACACATGCCACCATGCCTGGCTAATTTATGTATTTTTTTAGAGATGGGGCTTCACCATGTTGGCCAGGCTGGTCTCGAACTCCTGACATCAAGTAATCTGCCCGCCTCAGCCTCCCAAAGTGCTGGCATTATAGGTGTGAGCCACCACGTCCGGCCGGAAATGATAAACTTCACATAGAAAAATCTACTGGAAACCACCCAAGTGATTAAAATGACCATCATCAGTACTGGGACCAACCAATGTCATGCATCTCCTGTTACAGAGGCACTGAAAACAACATACCATCACTTCTGTGTTACTTCTGCCAAAAATGCATACCCTTCATCTAATCATAAGGAAGCATCACACAAACCCAAATAGAGATACATTCTAAAAAATAATTGTTCTATACTCTTCAAAATGTCAAGATCAGGACAGAAAAGAGAGGCCACAGAACTGCTCCAAATTAAAAGGACATTTTATTAGCATAATGGAAATTCGAGTACAGATTTTTGCCCACTTCACTCCTGCTTTGAATACCAAGAATCTTCATAAATCTCCATCCCTTCCTATTTCCTACTTTACAGGCTAGAATTATCTTCTTGAGTTTAATATTCACCATTCACCATTTTTATCATTTCACTGTATCACCGTTCTTTTAAAAAGCTGATCATATAACTCTACAGACTTTAAAAGTATTTGTTGATTTTCTATAATGAAAGGGGGAAAATGAAACATTTTAGCATAGCATAAAAAGCCTTTCTCGGCCAGGCGCAGCAGTTCATGCGTGTAAACCCAGCACTTTGGGAGGCTGAGGCAGGCGGATCACGAGGTCAGGAGTTCTGAGACTAGCCTGGCCAACATGGTGAAACCCCGTCTCTACTAAAAATACAAAATTAGCTGGAAGTGGTGGCATGCGCCTGTAATGCCAGCTACTCAGGAGGCTGAGGCAAAAGAATCACTTAAACCCAGAAGGCGGAGGTTGCAGTGAGCTGAGAGTGAGGCATTGCACGTCAGCCTGGGTGACAGGGCGAGACTCCATCTCAAAAAAAAAAAAAGTCTTTCTCAAACCTGACCCCAACTAGCATCCTTCTTTCCAATTCTACCTCCCATATTCTCTCCAATCATACTTAATACCTCATTTTTCTCAAAGCACCCAAGGGCTCTTCTACCATATCTCTAGACGTACCCTGTTCCACCACCTAGAATATTTCCCCCTCCTCACCACATTTCCTCCTACCATCCCCAATGACCCAAGTCAAAACTGCTGTCTCTCTTGGGAAAATATTTGCCATCAACTCCCTAAGGTAATTTTTTGCTATTTTTCCACATCTCTTGGTTTATAACTCTGTAACTGTACTTAACCATATAGTCTATTTCAACCATTTACTCCTCCACTTAGCTCAGTATTCATTATCTACAAATACTATTATCCAGAATACTGGTTCTCAAATCCATACCACCCACAGGGAACATCTGGCAATTTCTGGAAATATATTTGCTTGTCACAATTCAGGGTAGGGGTGTTACTGGCATCTAGTGGGTAGAGGTCAGGGGTAAAATGCATTCACAGGACAGCCTCTAACAAAAAATTTTCTGGACAAAATGTCTACAGTGCCAAGGTTGAGATAATCTATTCTAAAATAATACTTAGCTCATGTTAAGTCTTAAAGGTGTTTATCAGCCGGGCACAGTGGCTCATGCCTATAATCCCAGCACTGTGGGAGGGTGAGGCAGGCAGATCATGAGGTCAGGAGATTGAGACCATTCTGGCTAACACGGTGAAAACCCGTCTCAACTGAAAATACAAAAAATTAGCCGGGCGTGGTGGCGGGCATCTGTAGTCCCGGCTACTCGGGCGGCTGATGCAGGAAAATGGCGTGAACCCAGGAGGCAGAGCTTGCAGTGAGCCGAGATCGTGCCACTGCACTCCAGCCTGGGCGACAGTGTGAGACTCTGTCTCAAAAAAAAAAAAAATGGTATTGTATCAATGCTAATTTCTCTTTTATTTTAAGAGATGGGAGTCTCACTCTGTCATTCACACTAGACTGCAGTGGCATGATCATAGTCCACAGCAGCCTGAAACTTCTGGGCTCAAGTGATCCTCCTGCCTCTAGCTTCCTGAATAGCTGGGACTCCACGCATGCTCCACATCGGGCTAATTTAGTGGGGTTTTTTTTGTTTTGGTTCTTTTTTTTTGTAGAGACAGGGTCTCACTATGTTGGAAAGACTGGTCTTGAACTCCTGGCCTCAAACAATCCTCCTGCCTCAGCCTCCCAAAGTGCTGGGATAACAGGTGTGGGAGGCCGCACCCGGCCTTAAGGCTCATTTCTAATTTTGCTGACTATACTGGGATCATTTAAGAGAATATTCCTAGTTTCGAGAAATACATATTAAAGTATTTAGGAGTAAAGGAACATCATGTCTGCAATTTACTCTGAAACAATTCAGAAAAATAATAATAGAGGATGATAAAGTAAACATGGTAAAATATTACCACTTGCTGCAGCTGGATGAAGCACATCTGAGAATCTCTGTGCTATTTTTACACATTTTCTACAAGTCTGAAATTATATTTTTTAACCTTTTATACAGTAAAAAAACGAAGGGATGATAACTCTTTATCTCCCTAAAGATAGATCGGATTCATCTCCTGAGGTTACAGTTACAAAAAAACAATCATGTGGCCAGGTGTGGTGGCTCATGCCTGTAATCCCAGCACTTTGGGAGGCCAAAGAGGGCAGATAGCTTGAGTACTGTAGTTCGATACCAGTCTGAGCAACATGGTAAAAACTCATCTCCACAAAAAATACGAAAATTAACTGGGCATGGTGGCATGCGCCTGTAGTCCCAGATATTCGGAAGGCTAAGGTGGGAGTATCACCTGCACCCAGGGAGGTGGAGGCTGCAGTGAGCCATGACCGCACCAATGCACTCCAGCCTGAGTGACAGAGTAACAGCCTGTCTCAGAAAAAAATAAACATTAAAAACAACAATTCTTTTTTTTTTTTTTTTGAAATGGAGTCTCGTTCTGTCACCCAGGCCAGAGTGCAGTGGTGAGATCTCGGCTCACTCCA
>NW_016823407.1:0-574 GCF_001698545.2 Rhinopithecus bieti | reverse complement strand
GGAAAATGATTTTGAAGTTTGTTAAATGGAGTAAAGACAATACTGGAATGTTTTTCTCAATCAAAATAACATAGAGTTTTTGTTCTATAACATTTTGTCTATCTTATCAGGGAGAACATTTACAGGAATGCAGGTGTTCTGTATTCAGTTGTCACAGTCACTGTATGACTGTCCTGTAAACCTGCAAGAAATATTTAACAATCTTGTCAATGCTTGCCGTGGGAAAAGGCATTTTCATGTCTTCATATTTCTTACAACTTGGGATGGTCCTGAAAGTCACATGTTGAATTGATGAAGTACTAGACTATTATAGTCTATCAAACATGTAAGTTAGGCTCATGTTATTTGTAAATTTGTACATGATAATATTCAGGCATATTCTACATTGAAGAATGTAGAAACCAATTTTTCTAGCAATAGGGTGGTTTTATAATCACTATGATGATTGCAACCAGTGATGCTTTTGTAGTCATACAGCAAAATGATCACTCTCTTCTCTTTTATGCAATGTGGCTAATGTCAAAGGATGGCACACACTCTGCACCAAATTTCTTAATAAGACATTATAAACACA
>NW_016823406.1:12752-16575 GCF_001698545.2 Rhinopithecus bieti | reverse complement strand
TTGACAAAATCCAACAGTCTTTCACAATAAAAACACTCAATAAACTAAGCATAGAAAGAAACTTCCTCAATGTAATAAAAGGCCACTACAAACAAATACACAGCTAATATCATACTTGATGAAAGACTGAATGCTTTCCCCAGTATCATGAACAAGACAAAGATATCTACTCTCTTCACTTTTATTCAACAGTGTACTGGAGGTTCTAGACAAGGCAATTAAGCAAAAAGAAAAAAAGGAAAAGAAAAGGCAGACAGATTGGAAAAGAAGAAGTAAAATTATTCACAGACAACATAATCTTGTATGTGGAAAATCTCAAAAAATCCACTAAAAACCATTAGAACTAATACGTTTATCAAAGTTCACAACACAATGTCAGTATATAAAAGTCAGTTGTATTTCTATACACTAGCAATGCACAACCCAAAATGTAATTAAGAAAACAATTCTATTTACAATAGCATCAAAAACACCTAGGAATAAATTTAACAAAACAAGAGCAAGACGTGTATATGTGTATACATTGTTGAAATTAAAGATCTAAATAAATGGAAAGACAGCTCAAGACAGCCATAGTACCCAAATTGACCTATGGATTCAAGGCAACCCTACCAATATCCCAGCTGCTTTTTGGTAGATATTGACAAACTAATCCTAAAATTCATATGGAAATTTAAGGGACCCAGAACAGCCAAAACAATCTGGAAAAAGAAGAACAAAGTTGGAGAACTCACACTTTCCAATTTTAAAACTTCCCACAAAGCTACAGTAATCAAAATTGTACAGTATTGACATAAGCATAAACATAGAATTGTGAACTATAATTAAGAGTCTAGAAATAAATCCTTTTATTATGGTCAACTGATTTTTTGATAAGGGTATCAAGAAAAATTAATAAGAAAAGTATAGTATTTTTAAGAAATGGTGCTGGTGGCCGGGCACAGTGGCTCACACCTATAATCCCAGCAGTTTTAGAGGCCAAGGTGGGCAGATCACCTAAGGTCAGGAGTTCGAGACCAGCCTGGCCAATATGGTGAAACCTCATCTCTACTAAAAATACAAAAATTAGCCGGGTGTGGTAACGCATGCCTGTAATCCAAGCTACTACTTGGGAGGCAAAGGTTGCAGTGAGCCGAGATCGCGCCACTGCACTCCAGCTTGGGTGACAGAGCGAGACTTTGTCTCAAAAAAAAAGAAAAAAAAAAAAAGAAATGGTGGTGGGATAACTAAATATCCACATAAAACGGAAAGAATTTGGAATCTCAACTCCCACCACACACAAAAATTAACTCAAAATGGATCAGACACCTAAATTTAAGAGCTAAATGTATAAAATTCTTAGAAGAAAACAAAGTAATAGATCTTTATGACTTTGGGTTAGGCAGTAGCTTAGATACAACATCAAAACACGAGCAACTAAAGAGAAAAATATATCATTTTGACTGGGCATCATCAAAATTAAAAACTGCTGTACTGCAAAGGACACCATCAAGAAGGGGAAAAGACAACCCACAGAACGGGAGAGGGTATTTGCAAATAATATCCCTGATAAAGGATTTGTATGTAGAATATATTTGAAAAACCTCTTACAATGCAATAATAAAAAAAAACTCAATTTTTTAGATAGGCAAAGGATCTGAATAGACACTTCTCCAAAGAAGATCTACAAATATCCAATAAACACATGAAAAGATGCTTGACATCATTAGTCATTAGGGAAATGCAAATCAAAACCATAATGAGATTCCATCTCATGCCCTCTGGGATGGCTATAATCAAAATGATAGACAATAACAAGTGTTAGAGAAGATGTGGAGAAACTGGAACCTTCATCCATTGCTAGTGGAAATGTAAAATGGTGCAGCCACTTGGGAAAACAGTTTGGGACTTTCTTAAAATGTTAAACTTGATTAAGAGTTAGCTTATGACTCAGCAGTTCCACTCCTAGGTATACACTTAGGAGAAATAAAACATACGTGCACAGAAAAACTTGTATATGATGGTTCATAGAAGGATTATTCATAATAGCCAAAAAGTGGAAACAACCCAAATGTCCATCAACTTATGAATGAATAAATACAATGTGTATATCCATATAATGGAATATTATTCAGCAACAAATAGATGTTGAGTACTGATACATGCTACAACATGGATGAGCCTCCAGAACATTGTGCTGAGTGAAAGAAGCCAGACACAAAACATCACTTATGTGTCCATTTCTACAACACGTTCAGAATAGGCAAATCTGTAAAGACAGATAGCTGACTGAGGTTGCTTAAGGCTGTTAGGTGGCACAGGGTGGCTACAGAAGGGAGTGGGGAGTGATGCTAATAGGTATGCAGTTTCTTTTTCAGATGATGAAAACGTTCTAAAATTAGATTGTGATGCTAGTTGTACAACACTGTGAATATACTAAAAACCACTGAATTATACAATTTAAATGGGTGAGTTACATGGTATGTGAATTATATCTCAATAAAGCTGTTTAAAATATAGTGATGAATTCCAAGAGAATCACGTGGTCTGCTTGTGAAGGTAAAGTCACTCTTTATCTATATATTGTAAGGGATAGCATGTATGCTGGTGTCATTGTTGCCACTGCAGTGAACACCCTGATTACCTACCTGCTCCCATTCATGCTTTGGTAAGTGTTCAATGGGAGATCCATTTGTTTTGATTCTTCCATGTGCATTAAAAGTCACACCTACTTTATTGTGCTTCGAGTCAGTGTCATAGTCTCTGTTTGTTTCCATTGGTGGTATCAGCACAGATTTCATCTATAAAACAAATTCATGCTTTAGTCCACCCCTCTGCTTATTTCATTGCATACAGACACTTCAGTCCCAGTTGGGATTCTTTCTATATCGTGGTGCCACAACCCAGTGAAAACACACGGTCACTTTTACATCTCACCCACCTCCTACATCTCACTTATCCACTGATATCTGTAAAGTGGGTCTGTTACAGTCTGTTGGTACATTTTTCAATGACAGACATTGCCCTATAAAGAAAGAGTTTCTGTGTTTCATTGGAGTTTCTCTGTAGGTGTTAAACACATTCTGTGGCATCTACACAGAAAATGGAAGATGCTAAGGTAGGGGCAACGAGTCTCCTATTGAGCCTTTATCTAGCCATAGGATTTTCAGGAGTTCAGAAACACCTTTTAAGAGGGTGGCTGCTGTGCATTTTGTTATGCTTTCCAGAAGAAATGAGAAAAGATACATCTGTGTCCAAGAAAGTTCTTAAAGGAGACATAGGTTGAAAACTTCAGAAGCCCTTCAACCTAAATGTATTGTGGTTGTCAGCCTGACTCTGCCAGCCATTGACGATGTTCTCCAATCCTGGCAACAAAACTGCTGTGTTTCTTTGGAAAACAAAATGTCTTTCTGATAGGGCATCAATTACTAGAATCCCTCTTGTTCCCTTACACAAGCCGAGACTGTGATTTTATACTTGTTTCTTTGTAGCACCATCTCTTTAAACAAAACAATGTTAAACAATACTTCTGTTATACTAGTGGCCATAGTTCAGTGATAGACAAATTCTCTGTGGTAGGTACTTAGTTTCTTTTACAAACTAGAGTGTGTAGGAAATCTTACCTTTATTTTTCAAAAATGAAATTGAATCTTATTCTGAGGTCCTGTCTCATTGAGCTAGGTAGAAATTCAAGCTCAGCTATTGCTAGCTAGTTCACAGCCTACCTGCCCTGTCTCCTGCCAGCAAATGTCCCCATTACGGGCAGAGCAGAATATTCTGGGAGGACCCTCTGGACTTGTGTCCACATAACTCACTTTTTTTTTTTTTTTTTTTTTTTTTTTTT
>NW_016823406.1:5765-8652 GCF_001698545.2 Rhinopithecus bieti | reverse complement strand
AGGCCACTCAAAGGAAGTCAGCAAGGAGTCACTAACCAGTTAGCATGTATTTATCATGTCTTTTTATTCTATGTGTGTGTGTGTGTTTTTTTTTTTTTGAGATGGAGTCTCGCTCTGTTGCACATTGGAGTGCAGTGGCACCACCTTGGCTCACTGCAACTTCTGCCTCCCAGGTTCAAGCGATTCTCCTGCCTCAGCCTCCCAAGTAGCTGGGACTAAAGGCGTGTGCCACCACGCCCAGCTAATGTTTGTATTTTCAGTAGAGACGGGGTTTCTCCATGTTGGCCAGGCTGGTCTCGAACTCCTGACCTCAGGTGATCCGCCCACCTCAGCCTCCCAAAGTGATGGGATTATAGGTGTGAGCCACTGTGCCCGGCCCTTTATTCTGTATTTTTGATACTATGACATCTTGGGGCCTTGCTGACTCTGAAGGAGAGACTGTCCCTCCCAGGGCTAGCTAATTCCTAGATAGTCAATGACTCGCCCTTCATAAGCAAACCAAGCAATGGAGAGCCCACACCCCAGCTACCTTCTTTATGGAGCTCTCACACTCCTCATCCTGGGGCCAGGTACCAGACAACTAGGGACAACCTCTGTGGCCCAGAGCAGGCTGAAATTACTCAAACTGGTCAGTCCTAAACCAGATTACACTCAGATGCTTCCCTCCGCCCTCCCTCCTACAAAAGCCACAATCAAAGCTCTCAACCTCCTACAAAAAACACAATCAAAGCTCTCGCTCCCTCTGCCTTCTTTTTTTTTTTTTTTTTGGATGGAGTGTCACTCTGTTGCCCAGGCTGGAGTGCAGTGGCGCAATCTCAGCTCACTGCAACCTATGCCTCCCGGGTTCAAGCTATTCTCCTACCTCAGTCTCCCAAGTAGCTGGGATTACAGGAACATGCCACCACGCCCAGCTAATTTCTATATTTTAGTAGAGAGAGGGTTTCACCACATTGGTCAGGCTGGTCTTGATCTCCTGACCTTGTGATCTGCCTGCCTCAGCCTCCCAAAGTGCTGGGATTACAGGTGTGAGCCACCGTACCCAGCCTTCCTCTGCCTTCTGACCAACTCTGGTGCTTCCCCACGTGGTCCCCAGGGTGGCATGTAGTGCCCCCCTTTTCCAGAGAACTGTAAATAAAATCTCTTCCTTCATGACAGTCATTTCTATGTCTGCATGTTTTACCACACCTAAGTAAAACAAATCCTTGGTACCTTTAAAGCAATGAAATACGTATCTATGCTAAAACTTACACAAAACTCACAATGAAAAGTGTGGCTTAATCCAGAAAGAAAATATAAGACTCTACCGTGGCCAGGGCTTCCTGCTGTGCTTGTATTTTATTGGCATGCATTCTGACTAGCTGGCCTATCACCTTTCCTAAAGCATCAATCTGGTCTTTCTTGGCTCTTTTAAATTTCTCTATAGAAACAGCAAAATGAATACTAAAAAAAAAAAGAGAAAAGAAAAGAAAAAAAAGGATGTCTTACCTTATATTTATGCAAAATTTCTTTCGTGAAGCCATACCTAAAAAAAATGGGATTTAAATGATTTGATTGTTGATAACGCCTACTTCCATGAGTCATGCAAAAGGGGAGTCCTTGGCATCTCAGTATCACAAGCACCAAGAACTCAAGAAACCAGAGTTCAGTTGGAAGTATTACTTACCTGAGTCTTTGCTACACATGACTGGAAAGCATAAAAGCAACCAATGACATCATCCCTACCCTCAAGGAGCTTATAGTATAGCTGGGGAAAGAAGATAGATTTCTATGAAACAATTATAAGACAACTTAAGAAATATGTGGTAGGCACAGGTTGTGTAAACGCTACAAGTATGCAGAAAAGCATGCTGTGGTAGCTGGGGAATCTGTGTGGGAGAAGACTTTTCATTTAGATAGAATTTCTCAGACATCCTATACAGTAAATGATTGGAAAATCAGACATCCTATACAGTAAATGATTGGAAAATCAGACATCCTATACAGTAAATGATTGGAAAAAAGAAAAGACTGAACAAAGATAAAGGCCTAGAAGGTAACAAGTTGGCTTGTCATGCTCTCTCTGATATAGGTCCCATAATGGTATTGAGGGTTTTAATAGAAAGTGTCAGGAATCTTAATGCCTGAATAGCAGTAGTGAAGGGAGATTCAATGATGACAATATTTCTGTTACTTTTCCTTGCTTTGGGATAACAGTAAGTACACTTAATATCCAACACTGTGAAGATGAAATGCAATACACTCACTCTAGCTTTCCATGGAAATCATGTCACATCAGACTTCTATAGTGTAACGTTATGTTTTCTGAGATGAATTCCATCCTGTACTCACCAAAGGTGTCCACACTGTTTAATCCAATGGATGCCTTGTAGTCCTCACCTTTCTCGCCCTCTCTGAAACACTAAATACAGCTGACTCTACCATCCTTCCAGAAAACTTTTCTTCCCTTGGATTCTGTGACCATAAACTCTTTGGTTTTCCTCCTGGCTCTTCTGAGCCTCTTTTGCAAGCTCTCCTCTACCTCACCTTAAATGTGGTAGTTCCTTCAGATTCCATCCTAGGCTCTCTTCTCCCCTCACTTTCTCCTTTGGGAATCCCATCCCTGCCCAGGCTTTCAGTTATTATCTAGTGTCAATACCACAGGATGATGTTCCAGGTCACACTTCATTTCTGATCTCTGGACACGTATGTACACTCAACTGCCTACTCAATAGTACCTCAAACCAGCATACCCCAAACTGAATTCATCATTCCCCCTCATCCCAACCTCTATCCTCTTTCCACACATTCCCAATATCACTGAATGATGCACTGTACCCCCAAACTCAAGCTGGGAACCTGGAGGTCATCCTTGATTCCCTCCTCTCTCTCTCTCTTTTTTTTTTTTTTT
>NW_016823406.1:0-4371 GCF_001698545.2 Rhinopithecus bieti | reverse complement strand
TCCTAGAGCAAACTGATTTCTGTTTTCATAAAACAAGAGATTTTTTTAAAAGAAGAAGGAAAAAATAAGGGAAAAGGGAACATTAGTCATCTTTGCCTTCCAGCAAAGATTCTTAAACCATCTAACCAATCTTTATTCCTCAAGTTTCCGGTGAGTTAGATAGTTGAAATGCTGTGTTTGTAAATATGTTTATGTGAAACAATGCCAGAAGCAATTACCATGCCATAAAACAATACACGCATCGGTGAAAAACATGGAACTAGTTTCTGAGACAATATCTGAGGCAAGCCAAGAGTAGTAAGAGAACTATTCCATCCAAGTATGCTCGAAGAACCTTCCACACCTCCAAACCCGGCCTCACACACCTATCCAACACACAATTTAGCCTGTGAAGGTCGGGCATGGGAGCAAGAGAAAGAACATAATAGAAGGGAAAAGAATGGACAGAACTGGAAGAAAAGATAGGAAGGGAGTTTCAGGGCAACTGATACTCAGCAGACGAATGGGGGTGGTGAAAGGGGTAAGAACTGAAGTCCTCCTTGAGATCCCCCTCATCCCTCTTCCAATACACTCACTTGTATCTCTGTTAGGAACTAAACATGACAGCATTTTCCAGAGTGCAAAACTTTTAAAAGAGAAAATCTAAAGGCCTGGGTTACCTCAGATTCATCATAAAATCTTCATGGTTCCCTCTGTTCAAGTGCAGGTCATTGGGGTAGACAAGAAAACTCACACACAGGATCATTAGGATCTCTATGGAATACTTTCCTCGATCTACAAAGTCACCATTAAAAACATACGGGTTGCTCTCTGAGGGGAGACCATTCTGTGGAAGGAGGAGAAGGGAAAAAACAAGGAATTAAAAGAATATACTTTTAAAGTGAGGCTGTGTACATAACATCCCTGTTAATATGGAGAAAAGAGGCTGAGTCAGATTCTTCCACCAGGAAAACTCTCCTCTCTTGCTTGAGCCAGTTTTACTCTTCCAGGACAAGCATCTCCTGCAAAGGCCCTGAAAGTGACAAATCTGCTCGGGAATGGAAGATGCCAGGGAGGATGGGGTGGTGCTAATTCTACCCACCACCTACTATGAGTTTCCTCTGAAAGGAGCTGGTATTTGTCCTATCAAATATGGCTATTCTCACCTCTTCTTTCTCCTCTGAAAAGAGGGAAACTTCTACCCAAGGAAGAACACCAAACTAAGAGCCAGAAATATTTTATTCTAAGGGGCCCTATGGTCAGCTCCTTGGGGCTGTGATTCCCCCAATTTGCAAAATGAGGATGGCACCACATCCCTCCCCAGATCACCTGGGAGAATGGAGATGAAAGCACTCAGGCAAGTGAAGGGTGCTGTGTGGCGTGGCTGAGCAGGTCAGATGTACCGCCAGCCAGCAACTATACCAGGTGTGCAGAGCCCGTGTATATCCTCAGTGATCACTGACCGGGCCATGTCAGTTTTAAGTATTTTAATATCACTCTTAAGTATGAGATAATACTTTTAAATATAGTGTTAGCATGAAAAGCAGCAGAGATCAGAACAAAGGTCTGGTCTTTAAAATAGCTACTAATTCATTTAGTCTTATACTATAAAACTCTAAGACAAAACAAACATATGTAACATGGTTACATTTTCTTGATGTCATGTTTGATAGGGAGAGGGCCATTTCCCTACTGCATGGCTTCTACTGCATAATAAGACAAATTCAAATGTTTTAAAAATATATTACAAAGAGACAAATTTAACTACTCATATATAAAAATGTATGTCCTCCTTCAAAAAGGTTACCTTCGCCAGGCATGGTAGCTCATACCTTTAATCCCAGCACTTTGGGAGGCTGAGGCGGGCAGATCACTTGAGGTCAGGAGTTTGAAACTAGCCTGGCCAATGTGACAAAACCCCATCTCTACTAAAAATACAAAAATTAGCCAGGCATGGTGGTGTGAGCCTATAATCCCAGCTACTCAGGTGGTTGAGGCAGAAGAATTGCTTGAACCCGGGAGGCAGAGGTTGCAATGAACCAAGATTACACCACTGCACTCCAGCCTGGGCAACAGAGAAAAGACTATGTTTAAAAAACAAAAAAACAAAAAAAAAAAAAGAAGAGAAAAACAAAATGGCTACCTTCAGGAAATAATACACATATTCTAGTAATAGTAATCTTTTCAAATGATTTTCAAATTCCTGTTTCGTTAGATTTCCAACCACATTTAAAAATCTTATTACTTTATACTCAATATCCTATTATGTATACACATTTTAAATTGCTCATATCAGCATAATAGAAATAATTGAAAAAATATAATACAGGTTATAGCATATAATTTAGGGATTCTAGAAATCATTTATACAATGTAACATGTTCTGAAGGCAATTGCAAACAAACAAATAAACAAGCAGTGGCATAGTGTGATAAGAAGGTGAATTCCCTGGTCCAGGTCCATTCATTACCCATGTGTCCTTGGGCAAGTGATGTAACCTTTATGAGCTGTAGTTTTCTTATCTGTCAAGTGTGGATGATAACTTCCATACTTACCACACAGGGCTATTTTGGAACTCAAATGAGAACATGTGTATAAAATTGCATTAAAATGGTAAGGCAACATACAAATTAAGAGACTTATTTTATTATGACCAAGTTATTTCTAATTCTAAGATTCCAATATTTTCTTTCTTTCTTTCTTTCTTTCTTTTTTTTTTTGAGACAGAGTTTCACTCTTGTTGCCCAGGCTGGAGTACAATGGCGTGATCTTGGCACACCGCAACCTCCGCCTCCCAGGTTAAAGTGATTCTCGATTCTCCTGCCTCAGCCTCCCGAGTAGCTGGGATTACAGGCACCTGCCACCACGCCTGGCTAATTTTGTATTTTAAGTAGAGATGGGGTTTCACCACATTGGTCACACTGGTCTCAAACTCCCGACCTTAGGTGATCCACCTGCCTTGGCCTCCCAAAGTTTTGGGATTACAGGCATAAGTCACTGCACACAGCGCCAATATTTTCTTATGTATTAATTCATATAACCTTATTCACACTGGGCTTAGTGTAAACCAGTTGCAAAAATATAGGCTATTGTTCATCAAAATGTAAAGAAGGCTGGGCACGATGGCTCACACCAGTAATCCTAACACTTTGGGAAGCCGAGGTGGGTGGATTGCTTGAGCCCAGGAGTTCAAGATCAGATTGGGAAACATGGCGAAACCCCTTCTCTACAAAAAGTACAAAAAAATTAGCCAGGTGTGACGGTGCACACCTGTAGTCCCAGCTGCTCAGGAGGCTGAAGTGGGAGGATCGCCTGAGGCCAGGTAGGTCGAGGCTGCAGTGGAGCTGAGATCACACTGCTGTATTCCAGCCTGGGTGACACAGTGAGACCCTGTCTAAAACAAACAAACAAACAAACCACAAAGAAAGGGGGAAGGATTCTGCATCTCTGATCTCTGTTACTCTTCCTTCTCCCAGCCTTCAGCTGTCTAGGGTGAGTAAGCTGGAGGAACCAGAGGACGGTTGAAGGACTCTGTTGGTCCAGGTCTGAAGGGGGCTAGAGGAGCAGCGGCAGGGAGCCCTGGGGTGAAAACATGGAAGAACTAGGCCTGAGGGGACTGTGGACACTTGATTAACGGGGTGGCTCTGCCTCAAAGCCTGTGTGTGGTCTTGGTTTGGAGGCAGGGGAAGCTGAAATGTTGGATCCTACTAGAAAAAGTGTAGGAAGATGTCTTTCCCATCCCTAAAACGAAAAGAACAGATCGCTTGCATTTAGGGGTACCTAGAAACACACAGACTTCTTTTCACACTTGATGCAGGTGTAGAAACTGTTGTGCCTCCAACTATGGGAAGGCTTAACCTAGCTTAAGCAGAAAATAGAAAATGGAAATAAGCTAGTACCTAAGAGGATCCGGCAACTAGAGAGAGACAGACCAATCAGATCTACTAAAGCAGATGGTTGCTAATAAGACAGGACTACTGGAGGAAACAGAGAACTAGTTTATTTTTAAAGTAATAAGAAGAACATACAAGAAAGAACAAAAACGTATTAATTCTTGGCATTAAGAATATACTATACAAACTTAAAATATCAGTGGGTTGGCCGGGCGCAGTAGCTCATGCCTGTAATGCCAATACTTCGGGAGGCTGAGGTGGGTAGATCACTTGAGGTCAGGAGTTCAAGACCAGCCTGGCCAACATGGTGAAACCCCATCTCTACTGAAAATATAAAAAAATGGCCAGGCGTGGTGGCACACACCTGTAATCCCAGCTACTAAGGAGGGTGAGGCTGAGGCAGGAGAATCACTTGAACCTGGGAGGTAAAGGTTGCAGTGAGCTGAGATTGAGCCAGTGCACTCCAGCCTGGGCAACACAGTGAGACTCTATCTCAAAA
>NW_016823405.1:0-3178 GCF_001698545.2 Rhinopithecus bieti | reverse complement strand
ATATTATGTATTTTATAAATATAAGATATATATTTTAAAACATAAAATATACATATATAAAATATTTATGTGGTGCTCAACTTCATTAGTTATTGAGGAAATACAAAGTAAAACCACCGTAAGATACCACTACACATCTACCAGGACACCTAAAATTGAAGGACAGATAAAACCAAGTGTTGGCAAAGATGAGGAGCAACTGGAACTCTCATACATTCTGTGGAAGGTTCAGCCCTTCCACTAGTTTGAAAACCATTTGGCAGTAGCTGCCAAGCCAAACAGAGTTATGCCCTGGCATTTTCATTCTTGGGTGTAATCCCAACAGAAATGAGTGGTTATCTTCACTAAAAGATAAGTTTAAGAACATTCATATAAGCATTACTCAAAATAGTTCCCAAACCAGAAACAACCTTTGTCCATCTGCAGGAGAATGGATAAATAAATGTAGTATATTCATACAGTGGAACACTACACAGCAATGGAAAAGTACACATTACTGCTATAGACGAGGAAGAATCTCACAGATATAATGTTGAGCAAAAGAAACCAGCACCAAAAAGCTCAAAACAGGCAAAAGTAATTTGTGGGGCTAAAGAGAAGCCAGAGAAGTGGGTGTTTTGTGAGGGAGCACTGACTGAGAGGGAGAATAAGCCTTCTGGGGTACTGAAAATATTCCAAATGTAATTTGAATGATGGTTACACAAGTGTATATAATTCATTGAGCTAATGCCTTAAGATTTATGTACTTTGCTGTACATGAGTCATACTTCAACTCAAAAGCAGAAAATTTTAATATTAGTATTAAGATGTTTAAAATTCAAATCAGGCAAAATTTAAGATTAAATCTGATTGACTTTCTTTCCTCTCTCTATTCCCTTGAAGTTTTAGTTTGGAGAATTACCTGATGTACTCAGTGAGAATACATTTCTAAGACAAAACGGTTAGATATTTTAAAAAATATGATGCAAAGCATAATGCAGTTAAATCTATTTTGGTGTCTGTTTTCATTTTGTTGTGTAACATTGAACAGTCTTTTCCTTTCCAGATCCCTCTGAGATATAGTTTGGCCACTTGTAAAAGGTTGAGAATTTTCCCTGCCTCATTTGGGCCATAAGAATTTATGAACGAAACCAAAAAGGTTGAGAATTTTCCCTGCCTCATTTGGGCCATAAGAATTTATGAACAAAACCCTGCCAGCACTTAAAAATATTGGATACTCTTAAATATTTTAAATGATTCATATGGTATTCCACCCTTGATGAGCCCATGCACTAGATGTATCTGTGGGATCCTTTATATTTAACCAGACCCCTTTTCTTGCAAACATGTCTCCTTATTTAACTTCTGTCTTTTGAATATATACTGTATTCTGAAACATAAATGCTTAAAATAAAAGTTTCTAACAAGTTATTCAAGTCACTGATACATCTTTAGTGGTTTCTCGAGCTTCAGCTTCACTCCTGGAATGAAATTGATGTTGAATGGTGTTTTCATCTGTTTGGAATGCTATAACAAAATGCCATAAACTGAATGGCTTATAAACAACAGAAATTTATTTCTCACATATGGAGGTTGGGAAGTCCAAGATCGAGGAACCAGTAGATTTGAAGCTTGGTGAAGGCCTGTTTCCTGGTTCATAGATGGTGTCTCCTCTCTGCATCTTCACATGGTGGAAGAGGCCCAGCTCTCTGGGGCCTCTTTTATGTAAGGGCAATAATCTCATTATAAAGGCTCTACCCTCATGACCTAATCGCCTTCCGAAAGTCCCACCTTCTAATACCATCATCTTGGGTGTTAGAACTTCAACATATGAATTTTCAGGGGTCTCAGACATTCAGACTATAGCAAATGGAGTTCCAAAGAGATACCTCAAATTTCAAATTGTAGATTGTGATTATCTGTGCAGTTTATTTTTTATTGTATTATATTTTCTGCCTTTTTTATAAAAGCCATTTAACTGGGGTGAGATGATATCTCATTGTAGTTTTGATTTGCATTTCCCTGATAATTAGTGATATTGAGCATTTCTTCATATACCTGTTGGCCATTTGTATGTCTTCTTTTGAAAAATGTCTGTTCGGATCTTTTGCCCATTTTTACATTAGATTATTTGACATTTTGCTACTGAGCTGTTTGAGTTCCTTCTATATTCTGGTTATTAATCCCTAGACAGATGCGTAGTTTGCAAATATTTTCTCCTATCCTGTGGTGGATTAGTCTGTTTTCACACCACTATAAAGATACTATCCAAGACTGGGTAATTTATAAACAAAAGAGGTTTAATTGACTAGCAGTTCTGCATCATTTGGGAGGCCTCAGGAAGCTTACAATTATGGAGGAAGGGGAAACAGGCACATCTTACATGGCAGCAGGCAACAGAGACAGTGTGAGAGAGGGAACTGTCAAACACAAAACCATCAGATCACGTGAGAACCGTCAAACACATATAAAATCATCAGATCTCGAGAACTGTCAAACACTTATAAAACCATCAGACCTCATGAGAACTCACTCACTAACAGCATAGGGGAAATAGCCCCCATGATCCAATCACCTCCCACCAGGTTCCTCCCTCAATACCTGGGGATTACAATTCAAGATCAGATTTGGGCAGGGACACAAAGCCAAACTATATCATGTGGGTTGTCTCTTTATTGATTGTTTCCTTTGCCATACAGAAGTTTTTTAGCTTGATGTAATCCCATTTGTCTATTTTTGTTTGGTTGCCTCTGCTGTTGAGATCTTGCACAAAGAATCTTTTCCCAGACTAATGGCTGAGACCATTTCCTCAATGTTTTCTTCTAGTAGTTTCACAGTTTCCTGTCTTAGATTTAAATATTTAACTCATTTTTGGGCTGAGTGCAGTGGTTCACACCTGTAATCCTAGTACTTTGGGAGGCCAAGGTAGCAGGGTCACTTGAGTCCAGGAGTTCAAGACCAGCCTGGACAACACAGTGAAACCCCATCTCTACTAAAATACAAAAAAAAAAAAAAATTAGCCAGGCATGGCAGCAGGAACCTGTAGTCTCAGCTACTCAGGAGAATCACTCGAACCCTGGAGGCAGAAGTTGCAGTGAGCCAAGATTACACCATTGCACTCCAGCCTGAGCAACAGAGCAAGACTCTGTCTCCAAAAAATACTACTACTAATAATAATAATAAATATTTAACCTGTTTT
>NW_016823404.1:0-2474 GCF_001698545.2 Rhinopithecus bieti | reverse complement strand
TCCCCGCCGGAGGGGACCGGAGGAGCGCAGGTGGCAGAGGCGCGGCAACCAACCACAGAGCCCACCTTAGACGGCTTTCTCCCCCGGCCCCGGGGACCCCGACGGCGCCCCTTTGGGAAAGCCGGGACCCCAAGACAGCCCCTCCGAAAGTGTCTAAGAGTCGCAGCTGTCCCGACGCCAGTGCCTGTGGCTCTCGGCGCCCCCTACATTCTATCGAGGATCTGACCTCTCTGCCAGACCTCCCAAACCGGTCCCGTGTCCCCTTCCGGAGAACGAGGTGCCAAGAAGTCCCTTCACTAAGGATGCCCCTGATGCCCCTGAAGGGAAGTCCCCAGAGCGGCGCCCCCCCCAACTAGCTGTTTCCCATCCTCATTCCGGGGATCCCCGACGGCTCCTCTTGCCTAAATCCGAAGCCCCAAGACGGCCCCCCGATCCCTTCTGGCGAACTAAGACCCATGACCCCCACCCCGACAGCTGTGGCCCCCGCATACAGCTCCCCCCACCCCACTGAGGATTGGGGTGTCCCCCTCCAATCTTGTCCCACGTCCTCCTTCCCCAGAAGCTGAAGAACCCCCCTCCCAATAAAGCTCTTCCAGGGAACTGAGACGCAAAGTCTTCCCCTCAGATGGATGACGACACCCGGGGTCCTCAGCGCCCCCCATCAAGCAGCAAGTCCCCCCAATGTGGCCTCAGAGCCCTGAAGGGGATTTCTCGCTCCTAGCTCCCGCCGGCGCCCCCTCCTGGCACTAAGGCTCGCGGGCCGGGGAGCCCAAACCCACCCCGGCTCCTCCCCGACGGCTCCGCGCTCCCACAGCGCCCCCTGGCGGCACCGGGCTAACTCGGGGGGCGGGACTGGGATGGGTGGGCGGGGCTGGGACTGCCGCGGCCCGGTCCCCGCCCCGCGGGGTGACCGAGAAACTCCCGCCCTGCAGACTCCTCCCCGCGCCGCCTGCGTTCTTGGGGCCCCGGTGCTCTGGTTTCTCGCTCCCGCCGCCTGGGTTCTTGGGGTCTCCTTCTCTCTCCGGCCCTGGCTGCCTGCATTTTTCTGATTCCAGCAGCCTGGGGGTTCGCATGCAGATTAGGCCTTCCTAGAAGATCCCTAACGCCAACACATGCGCGTCCCCTCAAAGGGCCTGTACAACTTGTGGGGCTGCGCAGTGCGCGCGGAGATGGGGACACTCACGCAGCCTCGCCTCCTGCTGCACGCGGTGCTGTGCACGTGCGCGGGATGCGTGCTGGAATGTGAGTTTGTGGGTGGGGGGACGAGAGAACGGGACTGTGTCAGAGAAGTGGCAGCCTGTTTCCAGATCTAGGACAGAAGATAACAGGGATCTGTGTTCTGTGTGGCTTGGGCCGTCCCCCCGTGCCTCAGTTTCCCCACTTGTAACAGGGTATTACTAGTAGCTCTTCACTGCATTCTAGTAAGGATTGAATGAGTGTGAATAAGCTTGTATAAGTAATGAGTAAATGTGAATAAGTGAGTAAGCCTGGCAAGTGGGGAATGATGTCCCAATGTCTGGGATTACTGGTGTTCCCAAATGTTCGCTCCCAGGAACCCATTCACAGTGACACACAGACACCCTGACCTCAAAAACACACCCTCAAACCTTTGTTCCTGGTGGGGTCACACCCCTGCCATCTCTCTCTCTTTTTTTTTTTTTTTTTTTTGAGGCGGAGTCTTGCTCTGTCGCCCAGGCTGGAGTACAATGGCATAATCTTGGCTCACTGCAACCTTCGCCTCCCGGGTTCAAGCATTATCCTGCCTCAGCCTCCCAAGTAGCTGGGATTGCAGGCGCGCACCACCACGCCCAGGTGATTTTTGTATTTTTAGTAGAGAGGTTTCACCATGTTGGTCAGGATGGTCTGGATCTCTCGACCTCGTGATCCGCCCGCCTTGGCCTCCCAAAGTGCTGGGATTAGAGGCGTGAGCCACCATGGCCGGCCTATCTCTACTTCTCACACAAACCTAGACGCCCTAGTGGGCACAGACATTCCCGCACAGTCACACCCTGCCCCACCCTCGGGTCCTCACACGCAGACACACGCTGACACAACCCCTCCACGGGTATCTCACAAGGACACGCGTTCCTGGGGTTCACTCAGCCCCTGACACACACACACACACACTCTCTTAGCAGATCCTTACACACCCCCATGCTGCCTGGCACTGGTTAGTACACACACACACACACCCCGGGGCCCGTCTGGGAGGCACAGCCACCCCTGCACACACACAGCCCGGCCAGGAGCCCACCCCCAACCCAGCCCTCCATCATTAAGCTGTCACCAGCTGCCCCTCGGCCGCCTCCCCCTCACCCCACACCGCCTGTGCCCCCCTCCCCGCCGCGGCTAGGGGCCATGGGGGCGGGGGTCGAGCAGACACATGGAGAGCAGGACACACACACATGTGCCCACCATGTGGACGCTTGTAAAACGGTTGCCCCGGCAACAGCAACTTGAAAGACTTGGTTCTT
>NW_016823403.1:7387-9670 GCF_001698545.2 Rhinopithecus bieti | reverse complement strand
ATAATATGTTCCATTTAAAATTTTGGTACATGGCATTTTCTAACTTAGGAAGCCACAATGTTCTTGGCCCATCATGACATTGAGTAGAATTAACTATAAGTTTTGTGCTTCCAAATCACTTTTTGGTTTTTAAGAATTTCTTGATATTCTTATAGCCTGTCTTCGATTTTGATCCTTTAGTCTTTCTATTTGTCAGGTGTACAAGATTACCTTCCTTTTTTAGCCTTCTGTCTTGTCACCACCCTTTCCTACTTGGTGGCCATGTACTTGGGAAAAGGCCGCATGATCTTTCTGGCTCCACTCAATGCCTAAGGCACCCTGCTTCCTTTGCTTGCACCCCACAGACTATTTCCCCCATCCTATTTACTGCAGCAAATATCTCTTTAGTTCATGAGATTGTGTTTATCTCCCTTTAAAACCCTACCTATCCTGAATGGTCTGTCATTGTCTGCCTTTAAAATCCTTCCTCTTTCTTCTCTCTTCTCTAAATAATGATGGGGCTAAGTTATACCCAAAGCTCACTTTAACAAAATATTTCCTCAGTACTTTGCAGAAAACACCAAACAAAATGCCATTTTAAAAGAGGTGTATTTTTTCTTTTAGAATGTAAGCTCCTCAAGAGCAGGGACAATGTTTTCTGTATGTTCTATTGTGCCTAGTACACTGTAAATGCTCGATACATATTGACGATGGGAAAATAAATAAATAAATAATAAAATAAAATAAAATGTGGATATGTAGGCTGAGCGTGGTGGCTCATGCCTGTAATTATAGCACTTTGGGAGACCCAGGCAGAAGGGTCACTTGAGGCCAAGAATTCAAGACCAGCATAGACAACATAGCAAAACCCCATCTATAAAAAAGTTAAAATGTAGATATGTAAATATACACTTGTATTTTAGCATATACATATAGCCTGGTATATACATATACCCTTTTTTTCTGGAAGTATACACAAGAAATATTATTTTTTCATGGAAGGACTAAAGGATATGGGAAGAAACTTCACTACCTATTTTATACCCTTCTGTATTTGACTTTTACCATAGATATTTATTACTTTTAAAATTAACAGCTTATTTTGATGGACTATTTAAATTTTGGAATGTTGAGATATTGTGAAATATTTAAATTTTTCTTATAGGTTTTTAATGTTAAAACTGAATATTATCTAAAAGAATTTTTTTAAAGTTTCCAAAAATATTTTAGTAACCACATTAAAGGATAAAGACAAAAGTAGAGAAACTACCAGAAATTTTTTTAAATTTCCAAAATTTTATGAAAATAAATGATTTGAGTCTCAGCCTCCTGAGTAGCTGGGACTACAGGCACATGCCGTCATGCCCAGCTAATTTTTTATATTTTTTGTAGAGACAGGGTCTCACCATGTTGCCCAGGCTGGTCTTGAACTCCTGGACTCAAGAGATCCACTGCCTTGGCCTCCCAAAGTGCTGGGATTACAGGTGTGAGCCACCATGCCTGGCCAAATTTATATTTTCATATGTATTATTTTTTAATGAATTAAGTTTAAATGGGACTCCTTGGTATTTGTTATTCATTTACTGATTCAACAAATATTTTCCAAGTACCTACCACATTCCGTTAAAGGAACTAAATGCCTGAATTCAAAAATGCATAAAACACAGTGCTTGCTTTCAATGCAATCACAGTCCAGTGCCTTTACTTTGCAGAAAGGATGATGTCATCTCCTCAAGGAGCTCCTTTTATTGTCTTCCTCGGCACTTTACAGTCAGAACATAAATAAATATTAAAATCAGAATCAAGAGAATATATTTTTCCCTGTATCCTGTATTCTTATAATTAATTATAGGCCATCTTAGTAGTTATTTTAATGTAGAAGCTAAAGTAAGAGACTAGTTAGGCTGGGTGGCTCATGCGTGTAGTCCCAGCACTTTGGGAGACTGAGGCAGGTGAATTGCTTGAGCTCAGGAGTTCGAGACCAGCCTTGGCAACATTGTAAAACCCTGTCTCTACTAAAAATACAAAAATTAGCCAGGCATGGTGGCACATGCCTGTAGTCCCAGCTACTCAGGACAGGTGAGGTGGAAGGATTGCTTGAACCCAGGAGGTCAAGCTTGCATTCAGCCATGATCAATCACATCACTACACTGTAGCCTGGGCAACAAAGCAAGACTGTCTCTCAAAAAATAAAAAATAAAAATAAAGAGACTAGTTAATTCATCTGAGCAGTTACCTTAAAAATATAAGGATTTATTTAGCAAATAACAGGATTTTCTTTTTTTTTTCTTTTTTTTTTTTTTT
>NW_016823403.1:0-3995 GCF_001698545.2 Rhinopithecus bieti | reverse complement strand
AGGAAGGAAGGAAGGAAGGAAGGAAGGAAGGAAGGAAGGAAGGAAGGAAGGAAGGAAGGAAGGAAGGAAAAAAAAAAGAAAAGAGAAAGCAAGCAAGACTAATTTGTAAGTAAATAAAAGGGTGGTCCAGGGGTGCCCCCAAACCTGTCTGGCTTGGCCATTATGTGTTTAAATACAATCGTTAAACATTTACAGACAGCCAACACTAACAAGTCTGGACATTGCACATACAACCCTGTTTCCCTGAAAAGTTGGCTTTGGCAACATTGGCTCTAGTTCCATGGCTGGAGCTGTGCAGAGCTTCCTCTTTTGACAAGGCTGTGCTCTCCTGTTTTCCAAGGTCCCCTGGGCTCCCACGGTATGACATGTGTCCTTTACCTCACTCATTTTCAGTATCCTAGGCTTAAAGACTTTTGAGTTTGCCAATCCTGATGTAAAAACTATCTGCTTTTATTTGCCTCTCCCAAGTTGTTCCCAGAGCACTTCTTATGCATTCTTAGGAAAGCAGTTCCCACAACAGACTATGGTGATGCACACACATCCTGCCTTCCCACACTAGACAGTGAGTCCCTTGAGGACAGAGACTGACTCTTCCTCAGTCTGCATCTCAGCACCTAGCATATGTTCAGTTAATAAATGAAAGAATTGGCCAGACACAGTGGCTCATGCCTGTAATCCCAGCAGTTTGGGAGGCTGAGGCGGCGGATCATGAGGTCAGGAGTTGGAGATCAGCCTGGCCAATACGGTGAAACCTCATCTCTACTAAAAATACAAAAAGTTGCCGGGCGCGGTGGCTCAAGCCTGTAATCCCAGCACTTTGGGAGGCCAAGACGGGCAGATCACGAGGTCAGGAGATCGAGACCATCCTGGCTAACACGGTGAAACCCCGTCTCTACTAAAAAATACAAAAACTAGCTGGGCGAAGTGGCGGGCGCCTGTAGTCCCAGCTACTCGGGAGGCTGAGGCAGGAGAATGGCGTGAACCCGGGAGGCGGAGCTTGCAGTGAGCTGAGATCCGGCCACTGCACTCCAGCCCTGGCGACAGAGTGAGACTCTGCCTCAAAAAAAAAATAAATAAATAAAATAAAATAAAATAAAAAAATAAAATAAACAAATAAATAAAAATACAAAAAGTAGCTGGGTATGGTGGTGTGCACCTGTAGTCCCAGCTACTCAGGAGGCTGAGGCAGGAGAATCGCTTGAACCCTGAAGGCTGAGGTTGCAGTGAGCCGAGATTGTGCCACGGCACTCCAGCCTGGGCAACAGAGTGAGACTCTATCTCAATAAATAAATAAATAAATAAATAAAATGAAAGAATTAAAAAAGAACAGATGGATGATTATAATGAATGTTTCACTTAATTATACTGAACTGTGAAGCTAAAATTTACCAAAATGTAAATCATACCCCAGAAGAAAATATTTTCTTAAATTTTAATACCAATAAAGAACACTGTAAACATCATTTGTTTTATGCTGGTAAAATACATTTAAAATTTTAAAACACTATATGCTAAGACATAGTACATTTTCTCTGGTATTCTAATACAGATTTTAAAACTACAGAAGAACAAGAGCAGACTGACAGTCATTTTCTTTTTTCTTTTTTTTTTGGAGAACGAGGTCTCACTATGTTGTCCAGGCAGGTCATGAACTGCTGGGCTCAAGCTATCCTCCCCTCTCTGCCTCATGAAGTGCTGGGATTACAGATGTGAGCCACTGCACCCTGCCCTGACAGTCATTTTCTAAGATAAGCTTCACAAAGATGAAAGTAACATTCTAAGATCCATGATGTATATATCATTTCATTGGAAGGTGAATTCCTCCAGTAATCATCTATTCACCTTTACTTTGGATCCTTATTTCATACATAGGGCCTGATGAAGCATCAACTTGGAAAAATTCAGAAAGTTTCACACGTTGCCTTCAAAGTTAGACAGTATTTAAACACTAGGTTAAAATTTTGAACAGAGATGATGTTTCGGAAAAGTTTTGCTGATAAACTGAGCATTAATTGAATGCCTCTTTCCCAGGCATAGAAGCCTTTTTGGTTTGGTCAAACGAAATTCAACCACCTGAAAGTGACTTCAGGTACTGTGTGTCAGTCACCCCACCCCACCCCCCAGAGCTGGTCTCCTATGGAACACATCTAAACATCCAGAAGGTTTGCCAGCATAACTTTTACCTTCAATGTGTTGGTCCTCTTCATTAGTATGGATGTTCCTGACCATTTCCACATATGCTCCTGTCTCTACATTTCGTGCTGGATATTCCATGCTTCCAACTATTCCTTCAGATTGAATCTGCTCCATGTTTCCTGGACCTTCAGGAGTTTTATGGAGTGGATCATTCATAACAGGCTTTTCCACAAGCTGACTTCTGTCCAATACTTCTGGTGTTACATTCTCTTTGGGAATTGTTTCTAGAAGCTGGGGCTGCTCCTCTTTTCCCAATGTTGCCTGAAGTTGCTGCTTTTCAGCTGTTTCCACAAACTGACTTCCTTCCAATATTTCTGGAGATTCGTTCTCTCTGGAAATTGTTTCTAGAAGCGGGGCCTGCTCATCCTTTCCCATCGTGCCCTGAGGTTGTAGCTCTCCAGCTGTTTGCAGAGGCAGAACATTCCCAGTTGTTCCTAGAGGCTTCATCTCTGCAGCAGTTTGTGGATTCTCAGTGGCCTCCACTGCTCTGAGGGAGTCCTTCTCTCCTCCTGTCCCCAAAGGCTGACCCTTGGCTTCTGGTCCTAAAGGCTCAGCTTCAGCATTTCCTTTTAGAGGCTCAGCCTCTGTCCCTGCTCCTGCATCTTTCTTCTTTCCTTCTGCTGCTGAGGCATCCTCTTTGCCACCTGGCTGAGGTGGCCCAGATTCCTTCAGTCCCTCTCCAGGCTGAGTCTTTTCTGTGGACCCTGATTGGTCTGCAGCATCCCTTCCAGGTGCTATGTCCTTGGCCAGGATCTGTTCTTGGAGGGGTTTAACACCATTCGCTGTAGGCTCTGCTGAAACCTTGAGCTTTTGTAAGGGAGGATGGCTTTCCCTTTGTACATTGCCATCAACAGTAGATTCTCTTCCCAATGTATGTGGCTTTGGTTGGGCAAAGCAGGACCCACTTTCTTCTGCGGTTGAAAAATGCTCATTTGAAGTTACTTTTGGTTATTCATTTGAAAAATAAAAGAAAAGAGAAAACACAAATTATTGTTTAGTTTTTCTTGAAAAGTGAATTGACATCACAAAGTAGATTTAACAGTTCAAGACAGTTCCAAGTATATCTGAGTACAGAAAGGCCATACCATGCCCCTAACACTCTCCAAGTCAAATCCCTTTATTGTCTTCATCTCAAACATTTCATCTTAAGCTCTGAAGTCCTCGAAAACCACAGTTTTCTCCTGTGTGCTCCTTGTGCATCTTTTCATGGCTCCTGTCCCAGATTCTAACTGAGCTTACTCCACTTTGTTTCTCTGTTCTTTTCCTTGTCTCACACTTTCTCATCTTGAGACTTAGAAGGTTTCCTTTTTTTTTTTTTTTTTTTTTTCCATTTTTTGCAGGGGGGAGGGCAATAGAAGATTCCTAAACTTAGAAGATTTCATGATGTGAGGTCCTTGGGCTGCTAGAGAGGTCTTACTTTCCTTCTAACACAGAAAAGCCCCCAGCAAATGGAAAAGGGACTGTGGCAGAGAAGCCCTAATAGATAAAGGCTAAGATGTCTGGGAAGGGAAGTAGCAGAGACAGTTCAGCCTGAGTTGCATGTCATTTAGGGGACACAGTGGGAAAAGAAATCAACAGAAAGTAGGGAAACATGCATTTTACTTCTGGCCATTGTTCCAACCATATGAGCTTGGAAACTTAGCTCCCAATGATCTTGTCTCTAAAACAGCAGTGAATCTCTCTTCTTTCCCTCATATTGATCTCAGAGTTGCATGAGGCACGATAGTTTAAAGGATGCAAAAGTGCACTGGATAAAGATAAGAAATATATTTGGGGGGCGGAGCAAGATGGCCGAATAG
>NW_016823402.1:0-823 GCF_001698545.2 Rhinopithecus bieti | reverse complement strand
TTTTTATATTTTCTAGAGACAGGGTCTCATCATGTTGCTCAGGCTGGTCTTGAACCCTGTGCTTACGTGATCCTCCTGCCTCAGCCTCCCAAAGTACTGGGATTACAGGTGTGAGCCACTGTGGACGGCTGGAAAGCAATTTTATCAGCCAGAGCAGAGTGCGTCTGTGGGGCTCCTTTTGCCTTCAGTTTCACAGACTTAGTGGAACTTTCTTCCTCCCACTTCAATGAGATTGTCGCATACATTTGTGATACAGTTAATTGTTTTGTCACATTTCACATTCATCCTGGGATTCCCGTCTGCCTACTTTTTTAAAAAAATATAATTTGCATACATAGACAGGGCGCAATGGCTCACACCTGTAATCCCAGCACTTTGAGAGGCCGAGGCGGGTGGATGACCTGAGGTTGGGAGTTCGACACCAGCCTGACCAATACGATCAAACGCCATCTCTACTAAAAATACAAAAATTAGCTGGGCGTGGTTGCAGGTGCCTGTAGTCGCAGCTACTCGGGAGGCTGAGCCAGGAGAATCACTTGAACCCGGGAGGTGGAGGTTGTGGTGAGCTGAGATCATGCCATTGCACTCCAACCTGGGGAACAAGAGCGAAACTCTGTCTCAAAAAAAAAAAAGTGCACACACTGGGGCTCCCTGTGCCGTAAAGTTCAATGTCTTTTGGGAAATGGAGTCAGGTATCCACCATCAGAGCGTCATCCAGAATAGTTTCAGCGCCGAGAATTTCCCTGTGGCTTACCGACTCAGCTTCCCGCTGTTGCCAGTGCTTCATCCTCCTGCGGTTTCTTTTCACAAGTGCAAACAGATA
>NW_016823401.1:0-2470 GCF_001698545.2 Rhinopithecus bieti | reverse complement strand
TGAGAAACCGTTTTGTAATGTGTGCATTTGTATCACAGAGTTAAACATTTCTTTGTTTTTAACAGTTTCAAAACACTGGTTTTGTCCTTTGTACGAATGGTCGTTTCAGAACTCCAATGACAAAAAGTGAATATACCAGGATAGAAACTAGAAGGAAGACATCTGAGAAACCACTTTGTGATATGTGCATTCAACTCACAGAATTAAACCTTTCTTTTAATTCATCAGTTTGGAAACACTGTTTTTGTGGAATCTGCAAAGGGATATTTGGAAGCAGATTGGATCCAATGATGAAAAAGGAAACATCTTCAGATAAATACAAGAAAGAGGCTTTCTGAAAAAATGCTTTGTGATGTATACTTTCACTTCACAGAGGTAAACATTTCTGTGGGTTCAGCAGCTTGGAAGCAGTGTTTATGTCCATTCTATGAATGGACATTTGGGAGCTCTTTGAGTCCAATGGTGAAAATGCGAATATCCAATGTTAAACCTAGAAGAAGGCTATTTGAGAAACGGCTTTGTGATGTGTGCATTCATCTCACATAGATAAACCTTTCTTTTCTTTTGGCAGTTTGGGAACACTATTTTTGTAGAATCTGTGAAGGGATATTTGGGAATGCATTGTGGCCTATAGTGAAAAAGGAAATAACCTCACATAAAAATTAGAAACTTTCTGAGAAACTGCTTTGTGATGTGAGCATTCATCTCACAGAGTTTAACAATTCTTTGGATTCAGCAGTTTGGTGACACTGTTTTTGTCCATTCTGTGAAGGAACATTTGGGAACTCATTGAGGCAAATGGTGAAAAAGTGAATATCACAGGACAAAAACTAGAAGGGAACAATCTAAGAATCAGCGTCGTGATGTGTGCATCATCTCACAGAGGTAAACATTTCTTTTCATTCAGTAGTTTGAAAGAACTGTTTTTGTAGAATCTAAAGTGATATTTAGGAGTGCATTCGGTCTATGGTGAGAAAGGAAACATCTTTCAGATAACCACTAGAAAGAAACTTTCTGAGAAAATACTTTGTGATGTGTGCATTCATCTAACAGAGTGAAACATTGCCTTGGATTCAGCAGCTTGGAAACACTGTTTTTGTCTATTCTGCCACTGGACATTTGGGAGCTCATTCAGGCCAATTTTGAAAAGGCAAATATCCTAGGATAAAATCTAGAAGGAAGCTATCTGAGAAACCTCTTTGTGATGTGTGCCTTCATCTTGCAGAATGAAAACTTTCTTTTCGTTCAGCAGCTTGAAAACACTGTTTTTGTAGAATCTGTGACAGAGTATTTGGGAACACAGAGTCCTGTGGTGAAAAAGGAAACATGTTCAGATAACCACTAGAAAGAAACTTTCTGAGAAACTACTTTGTGATGTGTGCATTCATCTCACAGAGTTAAACCTTTCTTTGGATTCAGCAGCCTGGAAACACTGTTTTAGTCCATCTTGAGAATGGACATTTGAGAGCTCTTTGAGTCCAATGGCGAAAATGTGAATATCCCAAGTTAAAACTAGAATAAGAGTTTTAATAAACAATCTGAGAAACCACTTTGTGATGTGTGCATTCACCTCACAGAGATAAATCTTTCTTTTCATTCAGCAGTTTGTAAACAATGTTTTTGTAGAATATGTAAAGGGATATTTGGGAATGCATTGTGGACTATAGTGAAAAAGGAGGTGTCTTCAGATAAAATTAGAAAGAAACTTTTTGAGAAACTGCTTTGTGATGGGTACATTAATCTCACAGAGTGAAGTAATCCTTTGGATTCAGCAGTTTGGAGACACTGTTTTTGTTCGTTCTGTGGAGGGACACTTGGGAGCTCATTGAGGCCAATGGCAAAAAAGTAAATATTGCAGGATAAAAACTATAAGGAATCTATCTGAGAATCTGTATTGTTATGTGTGCCTTCATCTCACAAAGTTAAACTTTTCTTTTGTTCAGCAGTTTGGAAACACTATTTTTGTAGAATCTGTGAAGGGGTATTTGGGAGCGCATAGAGGCCTATGGTGAGAAAAGAAATATCTTCAAATGAAAACTAGAAAGAAGCTTTCTGAGAAACTACTTTGTGATGTGTGCATTCATCACACAGAGTTAAAACTTTCTCTGGATTCCACAGTTCGAGACACTGTTTTTTTTCCATTCTGCGAGTGGATATTTGGTAGCTCTTTGAGGCCAATTTTGAAAAGCGAATATCCCAGGATAAAACTAGAAGGAAACTGTCTGAGAAAACGTTTGTGATGTGTGTATTCATCTCACAGAGTTAAACTTTTCTTTTCATTCAGCAGTTTGGAAACAATTTTTTGTAGAATCTGTGAAGGGATATTTCAGAGTGCCTGAGGCATATGTTGAAAAGGAAACATCGCATAAAAATAGAAAGAAGCTTTCTGAAAACCGCATGTGATGTGTGCATTCATCTCTTAGGTTTTAACCTTTCTTTTCATTCAGCAGTTTGGAAACACTGTTTTTGT
>NW_016823400.1:0-2190 GCF_001698545.2 Rhinopithecus bieti | reverse complement strand
CCGCGCCCCTTCCGCGCCCCTTCCGCGCCCCTTCCGCGCCCCTTCCGCGCCCCTTCCGCGCCCGCGTCCAGACTCACCTTTCCCGGGGACACGAGCTCGAACCCAGACCCCGCCCCGCCCCGCGGGCAGCCTCTACGTCCCCGCCGAGACGCCTCCTCCCATTGGCCGCCTGAAACGCGCACGCCCATTGGCAGCTGGTCTGTTCTCCTCGCACGTCACCTTTGGAAGTTTTTTTTTTTTTTTTTGGGCCATGGCATCGGCACTCTGATTGGTCCTGGGACTCACTCGTCGCTCAGCAGCGATTGGCTGAGTCGGCACCCAGATGCGCTGTCGCTTCTGCTATTCGCTGGCACATGGTGGACGGAGACGTGGGAGGGGCTTGCGAGAGGCGGGCTGGAGAGTTAAGTGTGTTGGCAGCGCGGCCGGATCTTTGACTTCCCCTCTGTTGTGGCCTTGTGTCAGGCGTGTGCGGTCCTGACCCTACGGCACAGCTACATGTCCTCACCTCTGTGTTCAAAGCTGCACCAGGCAGCATTCAACCCTCCGACGCCCTGCCCTGTGGCTTCCCCGTTCCATCCTGTCCTATCTCCTTTCCCTCGTTTCTACCTGGCCGACTCCGCCCTGCTGGCTGGAATTCCCCCTCCTTCACTGCCTGGAGGCATTCCTCGCCCACCTGCTCCTGTCCTCTTCCTGATCACCTGCAGCCCTGTCCCCTGAAGCTCCCTAGCGGTCAGGGTAGCAGCTTGGACGTCCCACCAGTTGTGAATTCAAATCCCCACTCCGCAAGGCGTGCCCATTTGCTGAGAAGTCTACAGCCTGAGCGTTTCACATACATTATCTCATTTGATCCTAGCAGCAGCTCCCTGTATGGCGGCTCTTATTATCCCCATTTCACAGAAGAAGAAACTCAGGCTTGGAGAGGTAGCAAAGACCGTCCTCTGACCCTTCTTCTGTGCCACGCCATAACCAGTCCTCGACTTTGTCTTTCACCTGCCCAGCCAAGTCTTAGCAAAGAATCCTATTAAGTCATCCGCTCATCCTTGATATCTGATCAAGTCCCTCATCTTCCACCTTTTGTTGTTATTTATTTGTTTATTTTACGACGGACTTTCGCTCTTTTTGCCCAGGCTGCAGTGCAATGCCGTGATCTCAGCTCACTGCAATCTCCGCCTCCCGGGTTCAAGCGATTCTCCTGCCTCAGCCTCCCGGGTAGCTGGAGTTACAGGCGCCCGCCACCACACTCGGCTAATTTTTGTATTTTTAGTAGAGACGGGGTTTCACCATCTTGGCCAGGCTGGACTCGAACTCGTAACCTCGTGATCCACTCTCCCAAAGTGCTGGGATTACAGGCATGAGCCACTGTGCCCAGCCCTTTTGTTGTTAATGGTTAAATTTTGTGGCTAAGTTTTAAATTTTTGTTAATTTTTAAATTTTGTGGCTAAGTTTTAAATTTTTGTAGAGATGGGGTCTGGCTATGTTGCCCAGGTTGGTCTTGAACTTCTGGCCTCAAGTGATCGTCCTGCCTTGGCCCTCCAAAGTGGTGGGATTACAGATGTGAGCTAAGATACCCAGCTCCATGGAGTTCATCTTAACTGTCATGGCCAAGGGACATGTGGCTTCTCTCTGAATCAGAAAATATGGGGGGAAAACCTCACAGAGCAGCTGTGGACATTCAGTATGAAAATGCTGAAAGAGACCAGGCATGGTCTCTTTCATGCCTGTAATCCCAGCACTTTGGGAGGCGGATCATCTGAGGTCAGGAGTTCGAGACCAGCCTGGTCAACATGGTGAAACCCCGTCTCTACTAAAATACAAAATTATCTGGGCATGGTGACAGGCACCTGTAATCCCAGCTACTCAGGAGGCTGAGGCAGGAGAATCGCTTGAACCTGGGAGGCGGAAGTTGCAGTGAGCCAAGATCACACCATTGCCCTTCAGCCTGGGAAACAAGAGCTAAACTCTGTCAAAAAAAAAAAAAAAAGAAAGAAAAAAAAGAAAGAAAGAAAGAAGGAAGGAAGGAAGGAAAAGAAAAGAAAGAAAAGAAAAGCTGGTAGTGATCGTGACCGGGCGTGGTGGCTCATGCCTGTAATCCCAGCACTGTGGGAGGTTGCAGTGAGCTGTGATTGCCCCACTGCACTCCTGCCTGGGCAATCGAGCAAGACCCTGTCAAATAAATAAATTATTTATTTA
>NW_016823399.1:3602-14880 GCF_001698545.2 Rhinopithecus bieti | reverse complement strand
ATAAATCATGCTACTATAAAGACACATGCACATGTATGTTTATTGTGGCACTATTCACAATAGCAAAGACTTGGAACCAACCCAAATATCCATCAATGATAGACTGAATTAAGAAAATGTGGCACATATACATCATGGAATACTATGCAACCATATAAAAAAGATGAGTTCATGTCCTTTGTAGGGACATGGATGAAGCTAGAAACCATCATTCTGAGCAAACTATCACAAAGACAGAAAACCAAACACTGCATGTTCTCACCCATAAGTGGGAATTGAAATATGAGAACACTTGGATACAGGGTGGGGAACATCACACACCAGGACCTGTCATGAGGTGCGGGGAGGGGGGAGAGATAACATTAATAAAAATACATAATGTAAATGATGAGTTAATGGGTGCAGCACACCAACATGGCACATGTATACATATGTAACAAATCTGCATGTTGTGCACATGTACCCTAGAATTTAAAGTATAATAAAAATAAATTTCCACTTTTACTTACTCGCTTGTGGAAGACATTAGGGATGGAATTACCTGACTGTGCAAAGCTATGTTTCATCTATTATTCGTGAATATAAGCATATATGGGCAGCCACACATGTATATATTTTTTGAGTATGGTCCAGAAGTTTTCATACTTTAATAAATCAGCTACAGATCTTGTTAACAATGCACATTCTGATTCAATAGACTTGAGATTGTGCAATTTTAATAAATTCTCAGGTGATGCTGATTCTGGTGGTTCTTGGACCATGCACTGAGTAGCAAAGGTATAGAGTTTTCATTGAAGTAATTTGGAAGAAGAGCAATTGGATAGAATGTCAAGACATAACAGAGTCAAGGGCAAGCATTATTTTGATTTTGTTTCTGAGTATGTTTTAGTCAGAAGAGAAGAAAGAAGTTGAAAAACAACAACAGAATTTATAGATGCCCAATATTACTTCTGAACAAGAGAAAGAAAGTGGTAGGAAAATTTATTTTTAAAAGCGTTGAAGGGAAAGAATCAAGACCACAGATCTGGAGATTATTTTTGCTAAAGAATAGCAATTGTGAGGCATGAAGGGGGAGGGGAGGAGAAGCTAAGTAGGTAATTTTGAAGTTTCTGAGAAGGAAACTTGAGTGAACTCACTTCAGATGCATTTGGAATGTTTGCACTCCAGAAGGTTAGATTATGTGTGCTCTGGACAGTACTGGAAGAAGCAGGGATTACTAGATTTGGCGTCTACCACAGTGACTCATTACTCTTTTCTATTACTTTCAGGATTCATAGAGACATGTTTTGTTGATATTATTTATTTAAGTGAGATGAATTTGAATATGAATCCATTGACTTTTTTGGTAAAATTGCTGGTCCATAATAATCTGCTAGATGACCAGGCCCAGTGGCTCACGCCTGTAATCCCAGCACTTTGAGAGGCTGAGGCGATCACATGGGGTCAGCAGTTCGAGACCAGCCTGGCCAACATGGTGAAACCCCGTCTCTACTAAAAATACAAAAAAAAAAAAAATTAGCTGGGTGTGGTAGCACACGCCTGTAATCCCAGCTACTTAAGAGGCTGAGGCAGGAGAATCGCTTGAACCCAGGGGGTGGAGGTTGCAGTGAGCCGAGGTCGCTCCACTGCATTCCAGTCTGGGTGACAGAGTGAGACTCCATCTCAAAAAAAATAAAAAAAAAGTAAAATTTGTTAGAGACTAACATGATAAATCAGTCTAATTTTAGAAACAAAACTCAATTTATTACTTGAATACTAAAACTATTTTAAATAAATATTATACTGATTTCAAAATAAAATGGTTATAACTAATTAACATTTAGCAATCAAGTTTTTGAATACATATTTCAATATTGAAAGTTTTTTATACATTATTTTCTTTATGAGTTTTATATGCCGTCTTATATGAAGGGATGAAAAAACATTCAGATGGATAAATGAGAGGATGCAAAAATGTAGGCATAAAATTACACCACATGTGTATGGAAAACAATGAATATTTTTATTTACTATTATTCCCTAATATACATCCATGCTCATGAATTCATTACACTTTCGTTAATGAGACATCAATTTTACATTCTTATTGTAACTGTGTACCTTCTCAATTATAAGATAAAGAGTATGAAGAATGTTTGTAATTTAACGATATAAGTGATTCTGAAGTGTATCTTGTAGTTCAGAAACTCTCATAATTTATAACCAGTATATGTTAGCCATGTGTGAGATTCATAGATGCCATATGATAAATGAACTCTAGATGATGAAATGGTTTGTGAAATTTTCCTTGTGTGTTTTTTGCTTTTTTTCTTTTCACATAAAATTTTAAACTCAGTGTTTTATTTATAAAGAAAATAGTTACATATTTACTTTTGTCACCTGGGACTGCACACTTTTGATATAGTTTGAACCTAGACTTTTTTTTAACTTGTGAAAAAAAATTTTTTAACTTGTGAATTAGTCACTTATGACTATTATTTTATATAAATTTCTGATATATTCAAAATTTCACAAGTACATTCTTAATATATTGGTGCTGTAGAAAGAGACTATATCATTATAATTTTTAAAAATATATTCAATAAAATGTTTTAAAGTCCATGTCTGTATCATTCATTGACACAATAGTTTCATTCATCTTTAAACTTTAAATGACTAGACATAAATTTCGGTTGATATAAAAGTATACATATCTTTGAAGAATCTTATTGATGAATAATTTATCCTGGAAAATGAGCTAGTCATAAAGCTTGCTGAGTCAATCAAAGAAAGTAACAGTAAAATATTAATTCCTGAAAGAAAATGAGGGTTGATATTTAACTAAACTTATCTGGGTAAATGGCAACTATCAGAGATAGTGTGTGTTTTGGGGGGAGAGGAAGACAGGAGACTGCTCTTGTGAAGAAAAAAAATCATACAAGCTTTTTATGAGTCTTACGTCAGGGTTTTGATAAGGAAGCAGAGCCATTCATGACCACTCAGGACATAGAACTGATGCTGCGTTTTCTCTTTCCTCTGGGAGCCTCTTTGCAATTCACTAAGAGCTTTTCCTGAGACCCTTGTCTTGACTGGTGCTTGTGCTCCTCATTAGGGTATCCAAACTTCAGGCTAGTTTTGTCAGTCCAGTCCAGTTTGTCAGTGTACTTTTGTTCAGCTTCATCCTTCTTTCTGAGCTGAGTACAGAATTCAGGGCGCTGGGCATTACACAGACCTGTCGATAACCCGAGGCAACGAAGAGTTCTTACCAGTAAGACAAAGACAAAGCATATTCTTACCCACTTCTGCCACAGTATATTCTAACCTGCGGTCACCATTTGTTGGCTGGGAGGTTGCACTGCACACCCCATTACAAAATTTGCTGACTCAAGTGTGGATAGGAAAATGATGTAGGCTTCTTGAGACCTCCACTTTCTCATTTCTGCAGCAAATCAAGGGCCTTCTCACATGCCCAGTATGCTGCCATGAGAACTAGCATTTGGGAAAACCACCATACTAAGTTTACAAATAACCAAAAGAATCATACAGAGGCTGACTCCCCTGGCAGCACCCAGAAACAAATTGCATTCCTTAGTATATGTTAAAGTCACACCCTCCAGGGTGACAACATGTCTCAAGCAAGTGAAAGTAAACTTAAATAGAAGAAGTGACTCTCTTTTCAGATTAGAAAGATGAGCCAAAATTTCGGAAAGCTGAAAAAACACAGGGTATCAACACACAACTTTGCTCCTCAACCCTTTGGCAACCACTAATCTTTTACTCTATCCATAATTTTGTTTTCTGGATAATGTCATTTTGGAAATATGCATTTAAGTCTTTTCATAGCTTGATAGTTCATCTCTTTTAGTCCTTAGTAATATTCCATTGTATGACTATAGCACAGTTTATACACTCATCTTTCTAAGGTTATCATTGTTGNAGGGCCTTCTCACATGCCCAGTATGCTGCCATAAGAACTAGCATTTGGGAAAACCACCATACTAAGTTTACAAATAACCAAAAGAATCATACAGAGGCTGACTCCCCTGGCAGCACCCAGAAACAAATTGCATTCCTTAGTATATGTTAAAGTCACACCCTCCAGGGTGACAACATGTCTCAAGCAAGTGAAAGTAAACTTAAATAGAAGAAGTGACTCTCTTTTCAGATTAGAAAGATGAGCCAAAATTTCGGAAAGCTGAAAAAACACAGGGTATCAACACACAACTTTGCTCCTCAACCCTTTGGCAACCACTAATCTTTTTACTCTATCCATAATTTTGTTTTCTGGATAATGTCATTTTTGGAAATATGCATTTAAGTCTTTTCATAGCTTGATAGTTCATCTCTTTTTAGTCCTTAGTAATATTCCATTGTATGACTATAGCACAGTTTATACACTCATCTTTCTAAGGTTATCATTGTTGCTTCACAAATTGGTTGAATTTTGCATGCATGTTCATAAGGCAGTTCTCTTGTTTGTAATAATATCATCTGGTTTTGATTTAGAGTAATGCTAGCGTTATACACTGAGTTGAAATGTACTCTGTATTAGGCTATTTGTGCATTGCTATAGATAAATACATGAGATTGGGTAATTTATGAGGAAATAGGTTTCATTGGCTCACAGTTCTGCAGGTTGTACAGGAAGCATAACATGGGGCTCTGCTTCTGGGGAAGCCTGTGGAAGCTTACAATTATGGTGGAACGTGAAAAAGAACTTGCACATCATATGGCTGGAGCAGGAGCAAGAGAGAGAGGTGGGAGGTGCCATGCACATTTAAATGACCAATTTTCATGAGAATCACTATTATGAGTACAGCACCAAAGGCATGGTACTAAATTGCGAGAAATCTTCCCTCATGATGCATTCACTTCTCACGAAGCTTTACTTCCAACACTGGGGATTACATTTCAATGGGAGGTTTTGGTGGGGACACACATCCAAACTATATCATAATTTTTAATTTTAGGGGTAGAGTTTGTTTAAAATCATCTCTCTTTTTTTTTTTCTAAAATATTTGGTAGAACTCACCAGTGTAGGAATCTTGGCCTGGACTTTTTTTTTTCACTCTAGGAAGATTTTTAACTATGACTTAATCTTTTATATATTTAGGGCAATGCAGGCTATCTATTTTTTCTTCTGATATTGTATTTTTTTGACTACTGACTAGATTTCATTTTCCTGTTGTTGACATCATTTATATTTTGGCAAAAGAGAGTTTGATCTTTTCCATAAATATTTCCCCTGAACCTTTGCCAGAATCACTATACTGTCATTCCTAGTTAAAAAGATTTTCTTATATTATACTTTAAGTTCTAGGTTACCTGTGCAGAATGTGCAGGTTTGTTACATATGTATACACATTCCATGGTAGTTTGCTGTACCCATCAAACCATTATCTACATTAGGTATTTCTCCTAATGCTACCCCTCCCCTAGCCCCTCACCCCCCAACAGGCCCTGGTGTGTGATGTTCCCCTCTCTGTGTCCATATGTTCTCATTGTTCAACTCCCACTTATGAGTGAGAACATGTGGTGTTTGGTTTTCTGTTCTTGTGTTAGTTTGCTGAGAATGATGGTTTCCAGCTTCATACATGTCCCTGCAAAGGACATGAATTCATATCCTGTTTTATGGCTGCATAGTGTTTTGTGGTGTATATGTGCCACATTTTCTTTATCCAGTCTATCATTGATGGATATTTGGGTTGGTTCCGAGTCTTTGCTATTGTGAATAGTGCCCCAATAAACATACGTGTACATTTGTCTTTATAGTAGAATGATTTATAATCCTTTGGGTATATAACCAGTAATGGCATTGCTGGGTCAAATGGCATTTCTAGTCCTAGATCCTTGAGGAATCGCCACACTGTCTTCCACAATGGTTGAACTAATTTTCACTCCCACCAACAGTGTAAAAGTGTTCCTATTTCTCCATATCCTCTCCAGCATCTGTTGTTTCCTGATTTTTTAATGATCACCATTCTAACTGGCATGAGATGGCATCTCATTGTGGTTTTGATTTGCATTTTTATGATGACCAGTGGTGATGAGCATTTTTTCATGTGTCTCTTGGCTGCATGAATGTCTTCTTTTGAGAAGTATCTGTTCATATCCTTTGCACAGTTTTTGATGGGGTTGTTTATTTTTTTCTCATAAATTTGTTTAAGTTCTTGTAGATTCTGGATATTAGCCCTGTGTCAGATGGGTAGATTGTAAAAATTTTCTCCCATTCTGTAGGTTGCTTGTTCATTTTGATGCTAGTTTCTTTTGCTGTGCCAAAGCTCTTTAGTTTAATTTAGTCCCATTTGTCAATGTTGGCTTTTGTTGCCATTGCTTTTAGTGTTTTAGTCATGAAGTCTTTGCCCATGCCTATGTCCTGAATGGTATTTACTAGGTTGTCTTCTAGGCTTTTTATGGTTTTAGGTCTTATGTTTTAGTCTTTAATGCATCTTGAGTTAATTTTTGTATAAGGTGTAAGGAAGGGGTCGAGTTTCAGTTTTCTGCATATGACCAACCAGCTTTCCCAACATCATTTATTAAATAGGGAATTCTTTCCCCATTGCTTTTTTTCAGTTTTGTCAAAGATCAGCTGGTAATTTTCACATTTCAATGAATTTGTCAATCTTTTCTAAGTTGTCATGTTTATTCACATAAATTTTATATTATTACCTTGTATTTTTAAGTATCTGTAGAATCTGAAATAATGTCACATTAACTCATTTTCAAAGCTGGTAATTTGTAGCTTTTTCTTTTCAAGAGCTAGTTTGGCTAGGTAGACTTTTGCTTTTATTGATCCTCTCAAAGTGTTTGGTATTGTTCAAGTTTTCTATCATTTTTGTGTTTTATTAGTTCCATCTCTGATGTTTTAGTTCTCTCTGCCTATTATTTTAAAAATCTATAGTTGGGAGCTTATCAGCAACATAAATTGAATTCTCACAATTTTGGAAGCTGCACAGTTCAAGATCAAGGTATCATCAGATTTGACGCCTGAAGAGGTACCACTTCATGATTCATCGATACATTCTTTTCCCCTGTGTCCTCACATGGCAGAAAGGCTAAAGAGGCTTGCTGGGGTTATTTCTATCAGAGCTTAAATCCATTTATGAAGGGTTGGCCCTCGTGACCTAATTACATCCAAAAACTCCTATCTCTATGATTTGATTTTAGCATATGAAGATTGCAAGGAGAAAAACATTCAAACCAATACAGATATTTATCATTTCCTGTCCTCTGCTTCCACTGAGTTTACTTTCTTCTTCTTCTTCTTTTAGTTTCTTAAGGTAAAAGTCAAAATTATTTATTTGAGAGTCTTCTAATATAGACATTCAGTGCTGAAAATTTTTATTTAAGCGCTGTTGTAGATGCATTTTACAATATCTAATGTGTTGTGTTTTCATTTGAAGTTAGTTCAAAATACTTTCTAATTTTCCTTTTTATTATTTTTTGAACCAACCCAGGGTTATTTGGATGTATGTTACTTAATTTGCAATGGTTGAGTTGTTCCAGGTACATTTTATTATTGATTTTAATTTGATTGCTTTTGGGTCAGGTAACATGTTTTGTATGACTTAAAACCTTCTTGATCCTTTTATTAAGATATGATCTAGAATATAGTCTTTGAGTACTTCAGAAGAATGGTGTTGTCTATCATATTCTTACTGATTTTCCGCCTCCTTATTCTACCACTTGAGTAAAGGGTTTAGAAATTTTAGACTATACTTGGGCATTTGTCCATTTCTTTTGCAGTTCTATTTTTGTATCATGTATTTTGAAGCATTTATGTTATTATGTACATAAATATTTAGGACTGTTATGTTTTCTTGATTAAGTGATCCCTTTGTTACTATAAAATGAGTTTGTTTATTGCTGGTAATAGTTTTGCTATGAAATGTACTTTGGTATTAATACAACCACTCTTCCTCAACCTTCTTTTGTCAAGTGGTAGTGTGGTATATCTTGTTTCATCTTTAACCAATTTTTGTCTTTATATTTAAAGTTTATTTATTATAGGCATTATACAGATAGATCTTACTTTTATATCCATTCTAACAATCTGCCTTTGAACAGTGGTTTTTTGACCAGTTTAATTTATTATGTAATTATTGATATGATAAAAGTTGTCTGTCATCATGCTGTTTGATTTCTATTAGTCCCAGATCTTCTTTGCTTTGCTTTTGTTCTTTATCTGCTTCCTTCAGACTAGTTTAGTAATTTTTATGATTTAGTTTTATATGTGTATATATATAGGTATAATATTTTTTAGTTATTGGTCTAGTTTTATATTTCTTTATGATTTAGTCATATCTTTTTGTGGTATAAGTTTATTTGGTTATTAGATATAACTCTTTGCTTTGCTGTCTTAGTGGTTTTTTAGGATTTATAGTGTATGGATTTACCTCATCACAACCCACCTTCAAGTAATATTATATCATATCATAGATGGTATAAGAAATTACAATTGTGTATTTTCATTTCTTCACTTCCAGCCAGATTCCAGCCTGGATCTGTGGGATTGTAGCTTTCATTAAGTTTAGAATATGTTTAGTCAATTTTTGCTCGAATGTTTTATTCTGTCTCTCCTCCTACCTGTTTGGGGACTTATATATTACCTGCTGGGAGTTTGCTCATAGTTCTCTAGTGTCTGAAATTTGTGAATCTTTTCTTTCGTGATGGCAAATCAATCTATGCTCATATCTACTCAGTGTAGCTTTCATCTCTGGCATTGTAACTTTTATCTATACAAGTGCAATTTAGTTTTTGAAAGTATCTTCTATTGCTCTACTTATCTTATTGATTTTTATTGTAGAATAGAGTTGAGATACTTATAAACAACTTGATCCTTTTCATTTTTGCTTTTCGTGGTATGAGCTAACTCCCCACACCTGAGGCAAGGTCTTTCTGACTATTCATTTTCCTGTGAAGTCTGAGTCTTTGAGGTAAATCTATAAAAAAAATCTATAAAAATATACTCTTCTTGCCACTATGTGAGCACCAGGTGTGATTTTCTCTAAATTTATAAGTCCCCCGCTCTGACCCAGCTTGGTCTTAGGTAGTTTTCTGGCTCACATGCAATCTTTATTATTTTGCTAAATACTGGGAGGGAGTTTCTAGGGGTTTCTTGCTGTTGCTTCTATATCTCTCTCTCCTCCTTAGTGCTTTGTTCTGTAATGTCTCTCTGCTTTCGTTTTACCAGAACTCTAAGCTTCATCACTGTAACCAAGAGAGTCTGGTAGGTTCCAGTTCAGTTTTTTCTTCCTGTGTCATGTCTTGGAATCTCTGTCAAGGCAGGAAGCTGAAACATTCATAAGGTTTGTTTCCCATTTTTTTTCTGTTTTTCAGGGATTATCATCTTCTTTGCCTAATGGTCAGTGTCTAAAAAAATGTTTAATGTATTTCATGTGTTTTATTTTTAGTTATTTGAGCTAAGAAGAAAAATCAATACCCGTTGTTCTCTCTTGGCAGACTACTCTAGAGCTTCAGCACATGCCACACACTGGATAAAATGCTTTTCTTCCCCCTTTGCTCAGCTGCTTCCTTTTCAGTCTTCTTTCCACAGTGTAGCCATACATTCCTCAGGGGAATTTTCCATGGGCCTAGTATATATCTTATTCTTAGCAATCTGTTTTCTTAAAGTATCTATCTGAATTTATAATTGCCACTTTTCTGGGGCTTTGCTTTTCAGTATATTTTAAGCTAAACAAGAGCAGAGGGTTTTTTTTTTTTTTTTTTTTTTTTTTTTTTTTTTTTTTTCTGTTTAATCTGCAGAGCTTAGTATAATGCCTTCCACATGGTAGGAAATCAATATATATTTGTTCGGTGTTGCGGGAAGTCAGGGACCCCAAACAGAGGGACCAGCTGAAACCAAGGCAGAAGAATATAAATTGTGAAGATTTCATGGACATTTATTAGTTCCCCAAATTAATACTTTTATAATTTCTTATGCCTGTCTTCACTGCAGTCTCTGAACATAAATTGTGAAGATTTCATGGACACATCACTTCCTCAATCAATACCCTTGTGATTTCCTATGCCTGTCTTTACTTTGATCTCTTAATCCCATCATCTTCATAAGCTAAGGAGGATGTATGTCGCCTCAGGACCCTGTGATGATTGCATTAACTTCACAAATTGTTTGTAGAGCATGTGTGTTTGAACAATATGAAATCTAGGCACCTTGAAAAAAGAACAGGGTAACAGCAATGTTCAGAGAACAAGGAAGATAACCTTAAACTCTGACTGCCGGAGAGCCAGGCAGAAGAGAGCCATATTTCTCTTCTTTCAAAAGCAAATAGGAGAATTATCACTGAATTCTTTTTCTCAGCAAGGAACATCCCTAAGAAAGAGAATGTGTCCCTGAGGGGAGGCCTCTAAAATGGCCACTTTGTGGGCGGCTGTCTTTTATGGTCGTAGACAAAGGGATGAAATAAGTCCCGGTCTCCCATAGCGCTCCTGGGCTTATTAGGACAAGGGAATTCCCACCTAATAAATTTTGGTGAGACCAATTGTCTCCTCTCAAATGCTGTCTCCTGATAAGATATTATCAATGACAATGTGTGCCTGAAAATTCATTAGCAATTTTAATTTCAGCCCGTCCTGTGGTCCTGTGATCTCACTCTGCCTCCATTTGCTTTGTGATATTTTATTACCTTGTGAAGCATGTGATCTTTGTGACCCACACCCTATTTGTACACTCCCCCTTCCCTTTTGAAAATCGCTAATAAGAACTTGCTGGTTTTACGACTCAGGGAGCATCACGGCACCTGCTGACATGTGATGCCTCCCCCAGACACCCAGCTTTAAAATTTCTGTTTGTACTCTTTCCCTTTATTTCTCAGACCAACTGACACTTAGGGAAATAGAAAAGAACCCATGTGAATTATCAGAGGTGAGTTTCCCCCAGTAGTTCAGTGTATAAGTGATTGTTAAAATATGCAGCCCTTTATATCCCAAAAGTACTAATATATTTTATTTCTATCTCCTCCTTGAGACAGATTCAACTAGCCTATCAAAAAGCTTGGATGCAGTTCCTTCTTGTAAAAGAGCAAGGGAACTTAAAAAAGATCACTGTGAACAACTTACAGGAAAAATTGAACGAATGAAAAATAAGTTTTGTGTACTAAAAAAGGAACTATCGGAAGCAAAAGAAATAAAATCACAGTTAGAGAATCAAAAAGTTAAATGGGAACAAGAGCTCTGCAGTGTGAGGTATGACATCCTAGTTTTAAATAAATATTTCAACTATTTATACTAAAATTATGTAGGATACTTTTTTTTTTTTTTTTTTTTTTTTTTTTTTTTT
>NW_016823399.1:0-2525 GCF_001698545.2 Rhinopithecus bieti | reverse complement strand
GAATGCTTTCCCCATTGCTTGTTTCTGTCAGATTTGTCAAAGATCCAATGATTGTAGACGTGTGTTATTTCTGAGGACTCTGTTCTGTTCCGTTGGTCTATATATCTGTTTTGGTACCAGTACCATGTTGTTTTTGTTACTAATATTACTTTTAATTTACTAATTTTACTTTTAATATCCCTTTGATTTAGTATGTATTATTCAGGTCTAAATCAGAGAAAAAATGTCTTAAAATTATGACATTTGTAGCTACCGTTATTTATTATAAATTATGGCAGTCAAGTAGTATCTTATTCCAATACAAAGAGCTTTTGAAAATGGTGATAATCCCTACCATATACTTACTGATAATTTGTTGGTAAGTATTTTGTTCCTAGCTACATAGTTTAGTGTATTTTTTCTTTTCTTTTTTTTTGAGACGGAGTCTTGTACTGTTGCCCAGGCTGGAGTGCAGTGGCACGATCTTGGCTCACTGCAAGCTCTGCTTCTCAGGTTCATGCCATTCTCCTGCCTCAGCCTCCCAAGTAGCTGGGACTGCAGGCGTCCGCCACCACCCCTGGCTAATTTTTTGTACTTTTAGTAGAGATGGGGTTTCACCATGTTAGCCAGGATGGTCTTGATCTCCTGACCTCGTGATCTACCTGCCTCTGCCTCCTGGGATTACAGGCGTGAGCCACTGCGCCCGGCCTAGTGTATTTTTTCTAGTTAACATTTAATACTCAAATATTATGAAGCAGAAACAAAAGTTATTGCCATAGTAAATAAGCTCATGGTTTTCTAAGTGGGGTTCTCTAGATTTTATCTTCTTTACCGCTTTTGTTTTGAAATAAGAGACTTATATATTTAAATATTTATCCAGTAAAATTAACTGATTTTGGTGGACGAGTACTGGATGTAGACTCAAAAGACCTGGAGAAAACTGTACAACTTGTTTATATTTTCAATCTTTTTCTTTCAGAATTGTGATAACCAAAAGTGCTCATTACAGTGTCCCAGTTAATCAAACATTCATAAATATAATTCTTAAAATTAACCCTATATATATATTTTTTAAATAAAATATCTGTAGAATATTCTCAGGACAAAGGAACTGAAAGAACTTCGGAAAATTTTATCTGTCTAAATATATGCAGCACTGAGAATCTTAGTATGGGGTCTTGTGTAGGTTAGACATCAGAGTGTAAACCCAGTTTTCTTATGTGGTCAAATTGATTAATCTTTTTATGCTTTTGAGTTCGTTGTTATTTGGGAAACATTTTTTTCCATTCTGAGGCTCTTAAAAATTCTCTAGTCATTTCTTTTTTACTTTCATGAATTCATTGTCTTCAAATAAATGTTTGAACTTTGGGGAATTTATTCTCTATAGCGTTTGAAGTTTTGATTCAATGGTTCTTCAACTGATACCTACTTATAAAAACCCTTTCATTGTATAAATGTACAAGTTATTCTTTAGTTTCAGAGGAACCATGATATGCCATTTTGACTGCTAGCTAAAAGTTTATTTTGTTTTATTTAGGTTTCTCACACTCAGGAAAATGAAAATGCTCTCTTACATGAAAATTGCATGTTGAAAAAGGAAATTGCCATGCTAAAACTGGAAATAGCCAAACTAAAACACCAACACCAGGAGAAGGAAAATAAATACTTTAAGGACATTAAGATTTTAAAAGAAAAGAATGCTGAACTTCAAATGACTCTAAAACTAAAAGAGAAAACATTAACAAAAAGGGCATCTCAATATAGTGGGCAGCTTAAAGTTCTGATGGCTGAGAACACAATGCTCACTTCTAAATTAAAGGAAAAACAAGACAAAGAAATACTGGAGAGAGAAATTGAATCATGCCATCCTAGACTGGCTTCTGCTGTACAAGACCGTGATCAAATTGTGACATCAAGAAAAAGCCAAGGACTTGCTTTCCACATGGCAGGAGATGCTTGTTTGCAAGGCAAAATCAATGTTGATGTGAATAATACAATATATAACAATGAGGTGCTCCATCAACCACTTTCTGAAGCTCAAAGGAAATCCAAAAGCGTAAAAATTAATTTCAATTATGCAAGAGATGCTCTGAGGGAAAATACATTGGTTTCAGAACATGCACAAAGAGAGCGAGATGAAACACAATATCAAATGAAGAAAGCTGAACACAGGTATCAAAATGAACAAGATAATGTGAACATACACAATGAACAGCAGGAGTCTCTGGAACAGAAATTATTTCAGCTACAAAGCAAAAATATGTGGCTTCGACAGCAATTAGTTTATGCACATAAGAAAGCTGATAACAAAAGCAAGATAACAATTAATATTCAGCTTCTTAAGAGGAAAATGCAACATCATCTCCTAAAAAAGAAAAATGAGGAGGTATTTAATTACAGTAACCATTTAAAAGACCGTATATATAAATATGAAAAAGAGAAAGAAGAAAGAGAAGTAAGTATCAAAAAATATAAATACTTGTCAACCTTCCTGAAAGAAAATTTAAAGCATATTTGGCGTTGGTTAAATGCTGAATCTAGTTGAA
>NW_016823398.1:0-3186 GCF_001698545.2 Rhinopithecus bieti | reverse complement strand
TCATCTCACAGAGTTACACCTTTCTTTTCATGGAGCAGTTTGGTAGCTCTGTTTTTGGGGAATCTGAGAAGGAATATTTTGGATCACTTTGGAGCCTATGGTGTCAAAGGAAATATCCTCAGATTAAAACTAGAAAGAAGCTTTCAGAGAAACTTCTTTGTGATGTGTGAATTCATCTCACACTGTTACACTGGTCTTTTCTTTGACCAGTTTGCTAACACTGTTTTCTTGGAATCTGCAATGGACTAATTTGGAGCATATTGAAACTGATGGTGACAAAGGAAATATCCTCAGAAAAATGCTAGAAGGAAACTTCATGAGAAACTGCTTTGTGGTGGGTGAATTCATCTCACAGTTACACCTTTCTTTGAGCAGCTTGATAACACTGTTTTATTGAAATCTGCAAAGGGATATTTGGGATTGCATAGAGTTCAATGGCAAAAAAGGAAATATCTTCAGGTAAAAACTGGAGAGAAACTTTCTGAGAAACTCCTTTGTGAAGTGTGCATTCATCTCATATAGTTAAACATATCTCTTGAGGGAGCACTTTGGCATAACTCTTTTTGTGGTGTCTGAGAAGGCATATTTGGGAGCCATTTGAAGCCTATGGTAGAAAAGGAAATATCCTCATATAAAAACTAGAAAGAAGCCTTTTGAGAAACTACTTTGTGATATGTTAATTCATCTCACAGAGTTACACGATTCTTTCCATGGAGCTGTTTGGTAGCACTGCTTTGTGGAAACTGAGAAGGGATGTTTTGCATCGCATTGAAGCCTATAATGACAAAGTAACATCCTCAGATAAAAACCAGAAAGAAGCGGTCTGAGGAAGTTCTTTGTGATGTGTGAATTCATCTCACAGTGTTACACCTTTCTTTTCATGGAACAGTTTGCCAACAGTTTTCGTGGAATTTGCAAAGGGATACTTGGGACAACAATGAAGCCTGTTGGGAAAAAGGAAATATCCTCAGAAAAAAAACCAGAAAGTTCTCTGAGAAACTGCTTTGTGATGTGTGAACTCATCTCACAGATTTACACCATTCTTTTCATTGAGAAGTTTTTTAACAATGTTTCCATGTAATTTGCAGTAGGATATTTTGGAATGCAATGAAGCCTATGGTGACAAAGGAAATATCCTCAGATTAAAACTAGAAAGAAGCTTTCTGAGAAACTGCTTTGTGATTTGTAAATTCATCTCACAGAGTTACAGGTTTCTTTTCATGGGGCAGTTTGCTAGCACTATTTTTATGGAATCTGCAGTGGGATATTCGGGAGCTCCTAGCGGCCTCTGGTGAAAATGGACATAACTTCAGATAAAACTGAAACAGAAACTTTTCGAGAAACTGGTTTTGTGATGTTTGTATTCATCTGAAAGAGTTTAAATTTCTCTTTGATTGAACACTTCGGCATCACTGTTTTTGTGGTGTCTGAGAGGAGATATTTGGGAGCACTTTGAAGCCTATGGTGAGAAAGGAAATATCCCCAGATTTGAACTAGAAAGAAGCTTTCTGAGAAACTGTTTTGTGCTGGGTGAATTCATCTCACAGACTTACACCTTTCTTTTATTTAGCAGTTTGGTAACACTGTTTTGGTTAAATCTGTAAAAAGATGTTCGGGAGCGCAAATAGTTCAATGGCAAAAAAGGAAATATCTTCACGTAAAAACTGGAGAGAAGCTTTCTGAGAAACTTTCTTGTGATGTGTGCATTTATCTCATAGAGCTAAATGTTTCTGCTGAGGGAGCACTTTGGCATCACAGTTTTGATGGTGTATGAGAAGGAATATTTGGAAGCACATTGAAGCCTATGGTGGAAAAGAAAATATTCTCATATAAAAACTAGAAAGAAGCCTTCTGAGAAACTGCTTTGTGATTTGTTAATTCATCTCACAGAGTTACACGATTCATTCCATAGAGCAGTTTGTCAGCACTATTTTTGGGGAATCTGAGAAGGAATATTTTGGATTGCATTGAAGCCTATGGTGACAAAGGAAATATACTCAGATAAAAACTAGAAAGAAGCTTTCTGAGAAAGTTCTTTGTGATGTGTGAAATCATCTCATAGACTTACACCTTTCTTTTCATGTAGCAGTTTGCTAACACTGTTTTCGTGGAATCTGCAAGGGATACTTGGGACAACATTGAAACCTGTGGTGAAAAAGGAAATATCCTCAGATAATTACCAGAAAGAATCTTTCAGTGACACTGCTTTGTGATGTGTGAGTACGCCTCACAGTGTTACACTGTTATTTTCATTGAGCAGTTTGCTAACACGGTCTTCTGACAATCAGCAATGGGATATTTTGGAGCACATTGAAACTTATGTTGACATATTAATTATCCTCATAGAAAAAGTAGAAAGATGCTTTCTGAGAAACCGCTTTGTGATGTGTTTATTCATCTCACAGAGTTACATGATTCCTTTCATGGATCAGTTTGGTAGCACACTGTTTTTTGGGAATCTGAGAAGGAATATTTTGGATCACATTGAAGCCTATGATGACATAGGAAATATTCTCAGATAAAAACTAGAAAGAAACTTTCTGAAAATGTTCTTTGTGATATGTGAATTCATCTCACAGAGTTACACTGTTCTTTTCAATGAGAAGTTTGATAACACTGTTTTTGTGGAATCTGCATTTGGATATTTGTTAGCACATTGAAGCCTATGGTGACAAAGGAAATATACTCAGATAAAAAGTAGAAGGAAGCTTTCTAAGAAACTGCTTTGTAATGTGTGAATTCAACTCACAGAGTGACACTGTTCTTCTCATTGAACAGTTTGCTGAAACTGTTTTCTTGGAATCTGCAATGGAATATTTTGGAGCACATTGAAGATTATGATAATGAAGGAAATATCCTCAGATAAAAATCAGAAAGAAGCTTTCTGAGAAAGTTCTTTGTGATGCCTAATTTCATCTCATAGAGTTACACCTTTCTTTTCATGAAACGGTTTGCTAGTACAGTTTTCTTGGTATCTGCAAAGGAATGTATGGGAGCGCATTGAGGCCTATGGTAAAAAAATAAATATTCTCAGATTAAAACTAGAAGGAAACTTTCTGAGATATTTATTGGTGATTTTTGAACTCAAATCATGGAGGTTCCTCTTTCTTTTCTTAAAGCAGTTTGCTAACACTGTTTTCATGGAATCCGCAAAGGGATATTTGGGAGTGTATTGAAGCCTATATT
>NW_016823397.1:0-2476 GCF_001698545.2 Rhinopithecus bieti | reverse complement strand
TTCCACATAGGGACATTCAAGAGCACATTCAGGCCTACAGTGAAAGAGGAGATATCGTTAGATTAAACTGGATAGAAGCTTTCTGAGAAACTACTTTGTGATGTATGCATTCCACTCAGGGAGTTTTACCTCTTTTCTCACAAGGCAGTGTTTGAACACTGTTCCTGTGAAACAGAAAAAGTGATATTTCAGAGCGCATTCAGGGCTACGGTGAATAGTGACATATACTGAAATAAAACCGAGGAATAAGTGTTCCAAGAATCTGCTCTCTGATATGTGCATTCACTTCACAGAGTTAATGCTTACTCTATGTTGTTTAGTTTCAAAACTGCGTCTTTGAAGACTCTGTGAGGGGATATTTAGTGAAATCTGGAGGCTTGTGGTGAGCAAGGAAACGTCTTCCGATGAAACCTGCAGAGAAACTTCCTGAGGAACTGCTTTGCAATGTGTGTATTCGTCTCATAGAGTTACACCATTCTTTGTATTGAGCAGCTTGAAATCACTGTTTTTGTGGCTTCTGAGGAAGGACATTTGGGAACGATCCTCTGAATATGGACACAGAAATATCCTCAGGTAAAATCCAGAAGGAAGCTATCGGTGAAAATGCATTGTGCCAGATATATTTATTCATCTCGCATAGTTAAAACTTTTCTTGTATTACACTGTTTGGAAACTCCGTCATACACGGATCCGTGAAGGGACATTCGGGAGCACATTCAGGCCTATGGTGAAAGAGGAGATATCTTCAGATAAAAACTTGATAGAAGATTTCTGAGAAAATACTTTGTGATGTATGCATTCCACTCAGGGAGATATACCTCTTTTCTCACAAGTCAGTCTTTGAACTCTGTTCCTGCGAAACCGAAAAAGCGATATTTAAGAGCGCATTGAGGACGATGGCGAATAGTGAAATATACTGAAATAAAATTGAGGAAGAATCGGTCCAAGAATTTGCTCTCTGAAATGTGCATTCAATTCACAGAGTTAATGCTTACTCTATGTTGCCCAGTTTCGAAACTCTCTGTTTGAAGAAACTTTGAAGGGATATTTATTGACGCCCAGAGGCTTGTGGTGAGCAAGGAAACGTCTTCCAATGAAACCTGCAGAGAAACTTTCTGAGCAACTGCTTTGCGATGTGTGTATTCATCTCATAGAATTAAACCATTCTCTGGATTGAGCAGCTTGCAATCACTGGTTTTTTGGAATCTGAGGAAGGACATTTGGGAACGATCCTTAGAATATGGAGAAAGAAATATCCTCAGGTAAATCCAGAAGGAAGCTTTCTGTGAAACTGCTCTGTGTCGTCTTAATTCCGCTCTCTCAGTTAAGCCTCTCTTTTCATTGAGCAGTTTTCCAACCCTGTGTATGTATAGCGTGTTACAGGATATTCGGGAGCACTTTGAGGCTTACGGTGAAAAAGGAAATATGTTCAGACCGAAACTGGAGAGAATCTTTCCGAGGAACTGCTTTGTGACATGTGCATTCCACTCACAATGTTATGCTTCTCTTCTCAGACATCGTCAGGGAAACCCTTTTGGAGAAACAGGTACCAAGTGATATTCAGGAGCATGTTGATGCTGATGGTGAAAAGGGAAATAGCCTCAGACAAAAACTGGAAAGAAGCTTTCTAGGAAACTACTCTGTGTTATGTGTAATCATCTCATATAGATAAAACTTTCCTTACATTATGCAGCTTACAAGCTGTCATGCACGGATCAACGAAGGGACCTTCGGGAGCACATTCAGGGCTATGGTGAAAAAGGAAATATCTTCAGTAAAAACTGTAAAGAAGCTTTCTGTGAATCTGCTTTTTGCTGTGTTTATTCATCTCACATAGATGAAGGTTTCTTTACATTCTGCAGCTTGGAAAGTACCTCTTGGATGGATCCGTGAAGGGATATTTCAAATCACATTAGGGCCTATGGTGAAATAGGAAATATAGTCAGATAAAAACTGGAGAGAAGCTTTCTGAGAAACTGCCTTGTGACGTGTGCACTCCACTCAGGAGGTTATAACTTTCTTCTCATAAGGCACAGTTTGAACACTGTTCCTGTAAACCAAAAGAGTGATATTAGGAGCACATTGAAGACTATGGCAAAAAGTGAAATGTCGTCCAATAAAAAACAGAAAGAAGCACTCAAAGAAACTGTTCTCTGACATGTCCATTCTTTTCACAGGGTTAAGATTTACTCTACATTTCCCAGTTTGAAAGTCGGTCTTTGAGGGTTCTGTGAAGGGATAGTAAGTGGCAACCAGAGGCCTGTGTCGAGCGAGGAAATGTCTTCCATCGAAAATTGGAGAGAAGCTTTCTTCGCAACTCTGTTGTGATGTTTGTATTCATCTAATAGTGTTAAATCATTCTTTGGATTGAGCAGTTTGAAATCACTGTTTCTGTGGAGTCTGAGATAGGACATATGAAAATGCTCTTTAGAATATCCTGAAAAGAAATATCCTCAGAGAGAAACCAGAAGGAAGC
>NW_016823396.1:0-1387 GCF_001698545.2 Rhinopithecus bieti | reverse complement strand
ACAATCTCTAGACAAGGAAAAACTACAGTCATCTTGCAGCCATAAATAAAATCAAGTAGGGTTTATTGTTTTTAAGCCAGTCAAGGTGATAAAAAGTGAATTTTAGGCCGGGCGCGGTGGCTCAAGCCTGTAATTCCTGCACTTTGGGAGGGCAAGACGGGTGGATCACGAGGTCAGGAGATCGAGACCATCCTGGCTAACGCGGTAAAACCCCGTCTCTACTAGTAAAGTACAAAAAACTAGCCGGGCAAGGTGGCGGGCACCTATAGTCCCAGCTACTCGGGAGGCTGAGGCAGGAGAATGGTGTAAACCCGGGAGGCCGAGCTTGCAGTGAGCTGAGATCCGGCCACTGCACCCCAGCCTGGGCGACAGAGCGAGACTCTGTCTCAAAAAAAAAAAAGTGAATTTTACCAGTTTCTCTCCTAGCATCCAATTTCATTATATACATATGCCATATTCTGTGCATGTCCAGCTATACTTTTTTTTTTTTTTTTTTTTTTTTTTGAGACAGAGTCACTCTCTCACCCAGGCTGAAGTGCTGGAACGCAGTGGCATGAGGTTGGCTCACTGCAACCTCTGCCTCCTGGGTTGATTCAGCAATTCTCCTGCCTCAACCTCCCAAGTAGCTGGGATTACAGGCACCTACCACCTCGCCCCGCTAATTTTTTTTTTTTTTTTTTTCTTGAGACCGAGTCTCCCTCTGTCTCCAGGCTGGACTGCAGTGGCGCTATCTAGGCTTACTGCAAGCGCCGCCTCCCAGATTCACGCCATTCTCCAGCCCACGCCATTCTCCAGCCTCAGCCTCCTAAGTAGCTGGGACTACAGGCGCCCGCCAAAACGCGCGGCTAATTTTTTGTATTTTTAGTAGAGACGGGGTTTCACCGTGTTAGCCAGGATAGTCTCGATCTACTGACCTTGTGATGCACCCGCCTCGGCCTCCCAAAGTGCTGGGATTCTGGGATTACAGGTGTGAGCCACCGCTCCAGGCCAGCAGTTATGTTTATTTATTTATTTATTTATTTTGAGGCGGAGTCTCACTCTGTCGCCCGCGCTGGAGTTCAGTGGCCGGATCTCAGCTCACTGCAAGCTCCGCCTCCTGGGTTTACGCCATTCTCCTGCCTCAGCCTCCCGAGTAGCTGGGACTACAGGTGCCCGCCGCCTCGCCCGGCTAGTTTTTTGTATTTTTTAGTAGAGACGGGGTTTCACCGTGTTAGCCAGGATGGTCTCGATCTCCTGACCTCGTGATCTGTCCGTCTCGGCCTCCCAAAGTGCTGGGATTACAGGCTTGAGCCACCGCGCCCGGCCTCCGGCCAGCAGTTTTAAAGTACTTTTTATGCCTTCGGATAGCTGGCTTTTCCCAAGGGAGTTTCGCTTTGTGTTTTAAGAA
>NW_016823395.1:0-21708 GCF_001698545.2 Rhinopithecus bieti | reverse complement strand
AATCTCGGCTCACTGCAACCTCCGCCTCCAGGGTTCAAGTAATTCTCCTGCTTGAGCCTCCCAAGTAGCTGGGATTAAAGATGTGTGCCACCACATCAAGCTAATTTTTTGTATTTTTAGTACAGATGGGGTTTCACCATGTTGGTCAGGTTGGTCTCGAACTCCTGACCTCATGATCCACCCGCCTCAGCCTCCCAAGGTGCTGGGATTACAGATGTGAGCCACTGCGCCTGGCTCCAAACAGACATTCTTATACTACTTTCTTAGTTCAGAGTGTAGAATATCCTTCACTAATTTACCTTTTATTTCAGCATTAATATCTTTTGGATTTTGAAAAGGGAGTATTTCTGTGACTTTTAAGTCATCTCCAAAGAATTTGCTGGTAATGATTCCTCCTACGGGTGCATTGCTACCAGGTTTCCGCATAGGCGCATCTTCCTGAAACCAGTGAAGTCATCAATCCGACAATCCAATTAGCTGAGTGAAATACCATCTCCTGCTACAAGCTCTGTTGAAACAGATTTTGACAAAAAGCCGTCAGTTGGAGTTTGACCACTTTATTTCCCCTCCACATAGACATCATGAATGACAGATCTGGAAACAAAACTGAGAAGCTGAGCTGTGAGACATGTGTGTTTCATCACCCCTACGGGTACATCTATGTGCTCCTCAGTTTCTAGGGAATTATTTATTTTATAATTGGGAAGACATACCACGGGGAAACCCCAGGCCTGACGAACTGAGGCCAGGATACCTAATACAATAAAACCACCTTTTATTTTCTGACCCTATGAATACATATGGAAACCAAGTAAGACAGCACAACTCTAACAAACACAGATCCCTGGTACTCATGGGTTAGTGTCAGCTTGCTCTGCTTTACTAGTCGAAAGCAGCAAGTCTCAGTTGACATCATGACTTCTCAAATTCACATACAACCTGCCATGCTTTACTAAGCTGGAAGCCAGACAACTTGGATACACCTCAAGCGGCCTCTTCTCTACATCAAATATATTCTGAGAAAATAGAGGCGGTCATTAGTGCTGAAAGTTCTATAAGCACTCCATCACCAAAAATCCCTTTTAGCATATGATCTTCATCATCCTTCTTTTCTGCCTCAGAAAAGTGACTTTCTTTTCACTCCAGGCCTGTCACCTCTTTCATTTATTCATCATCTGTGGTAGGCAGCATGCCAGGAGCTGGGGATCAGCAGTAAGCAGCCAAGAGAGCAACGTTCCCTGCCCTTGTGGAGCTCGCAACCTCATGGGGCAGTCAGACAGTACATGCACAATGAGTAAATGAGCAAATGAGCAAATGAAACAAGCAGCACTAGGCTGGTGTTGGGGAAGCTGTCCACAGGCCTGCAGGAGACAGCAGCAGAGGTTGCCTCAGGGGTTGTCGCTGGTTGGGCAGGGTCTTCTGAAGAGGTGCCATTGGGCAGGGCTTGGAGGAAGAAGCAGAGCCGCCTATGCAGAGGCAGACGGGGAGCTCCAGGCTGCGGTGAGGCCAAAGGGTATGGGCTGGAGTGGGGATGGACCGGGCACTATGGGGTGAAGGAGAGAAGCAGAGAGAGCCAGGAGATGGATGGGGCCCCTGTTAGGAGAAGGTGATGGAGGCCAGGCCATGCAGAACCTCCCAGACTAAAGCAGGTTCACCATCTGTTCTGAGTGCTTAGAGGAGTTGAGAATGGGTTCTCAGGACCAACATGACATTATGTGATTTACATGCTAACATGATGACCTGGCTGCAGGGTTGGAGGGTATGTGTTCGATGGGGGCAATAATGGGAAACATGGAGACATCACAGTAGCTCAGTGATTGATCATGGCAGAGTGGAAAAGAAGAGAGAGAAATGCTTGGATTCAGAAATTTTTTTACAATATATAGAGGAGACAAGAAAAAGAAAGGTAGAAAAAAAGAATGCCTGTAATCCCAGCACTTTGGGAGGTTGAGGTGGTTGGATCACCTTAGGTGAGGAGTCTGAGATCAGACAGGCTGACATGTCGAAGCCCCATCTCTACTAAAAATGCAGAAATTAACTGGGCCTGGTGGCTGGTGCATATAACCCCAGCTACTCTGGAGGTTGAGGCAGGAGAATTGCTTGAACCCTGGAGACGGAGGTTGCAGTGACCCAAGATGGCCCACTGCACTCCAGCCTGGCCTACAAGAGAGAAACTCCATCTTTAAAAAAAAAAAAAAAAAAAGAGATAGGGATTAAGGACAAGAAATTTTAAAAGAAGATTTTGGAAAACGAAAATCCTAGAAGATTTCCATGAAGGATCGAGTGAACAACTGTCAAGTGCTGCTGAGAAATTAATGGCAATGTCCCAAAACTGTTCACCTTGACTAGGACAGTTTCAGTGAAGAAGAAGAGGCAGGAGGCTGACTGCACTGGATAGATCATGAAGAGGTGGTGAGGACAGGCTTACTTACGGCTTTCCTCTGACATGGCAGAGCCTTCAATAAGGCTGTCTCTTGCTCCTTGTTTCCTTACCAACACAACCATCTTCTGCCTTTTTTGAAATGATGAACTATCAGATTCCCTGGGAGGTTTAAGCACGTTTTGAGGTTCTCTAGCAACCTTCTCTGCTTTATCAGGCATTGTTTCCGGAAAACATCAATGAACATATTCCACTTATAACAAAAATCTAACAATCACAAAATGGCAAACAGTCTGCATATGTGTATACAACCAAGAATGTGAATCATTAATTTGACATTTAATCATGAGCCAAATACCAAGTCTCAGCAAACACTCTGTTCTCAGGAAAAGAAACCTAATTTTAATGCATGCTAAGTAAAAAAAAAGAGAAGAAAAATGGCAAAACGAAAACCAATCAGAATGCTTGTGGAATAAGCAGCTCTCATCAACCAAAAGTAGGTAAAAATATTATTACCTCTTTGAAGATGGATAAACCAATGTGTATCAATCCTTGTTAGGAAAAATGATTCCTTTTCTTTGTCCTCATTCTAGGAGATTGATACAAACCTGATAACATTTGACAAGGACATTAGAAGAAAGAAAACTACAAGAGCAAGCCAAAATACAAGCCAAGATCACCCCTGAATTCAGACACAAAAATTCTAAACTAAAGGTTACCAAATAAAATCCAATAATACTTAAAAAGGACTCCATCAGCCATGGTGGAGTATATTGCATAAAGGCAAGAACGATTTTAACATTTGAAAATCAATCAATGTAATGCACCACATTAAAAACAACAAAGATACAGCAAACACCACATGATCATTATTATAGATGGGTGAATGTTTAAAATATATTCATGATAAAAACTATCAGCATCTTAGAAAAAAGGGCAGTGCTGGGCATGGTGGCTCACGCCTGTAATCCCAGCACTTTGGGAGGCCTAGGCAGGCAGATCACAAGGTCAGGAGATTGAGACCATCCTGGCTAAAATGGTGAAACCGCATCTCTACTAAAAATACAAAACATTAGCTGGGCATGGAGGCATACACCTGTAGTCCCAGCTACTTGAGAGGCTGAGGCAGGGGAATCGCTTCAACACAGGAAGCAGAGGTCACAGTGAGTCAAGATCATGCCACTGCACTCCAGCCTGGGTGACACAGCGAGACTCTGTCTCAAAAACAAAACAAAACAAAACAAAACAAAACAAACAAACAAAAAAAAAACAAGAAAGAAAAGAAAAGAAAAGAAAATGGGCTACTTTCTCATTCTGGTAAGCATATGTACAAAAAAAAAAATAGTGAAAATAGTGAATGCCATAATTCATAGTGAAATATCAGTATTTTCTCCCTGAGTTGAAAGCAAGACAAAGATGTCCACTATCCATTCAACAATTAACTGGAAGTTCTAAAAGGTAGAGTAGCATCAGGAAAACATAATAGGTTTAAAATTTGGAAAGAAATAAAATCTTCATTATTCACAGATGGCATTTTTCTGTACATAGAAAATGTAAAAGAATAAAATCAAGTCACAATATAATAAAAACCCAATGGTATTTCTTTATTATTAATAGCAACAAATTAATTAAGAATATCAAAGTTCAAATGTCATAAAACGTGAGAAAAATCAAATACTTAGAATAAATCTAATCAAGATGGTAGACACTACACAAAATTATAAAACTCACTGGAGAATTGAATGCAGTGAAGGAGAAAATATTCTTTCAAGGAATTAAGACATTATTAAGGATTATAGTTAATTCTTGAATGTCATAGCAATCATATTTAATCCCCACGTTAACAAAATATTTTTTCTGAAAATGACAGACCAATGTTTTAAGTATATGCAAATGAAGATTGTAAAGCTAAGGCAATCTTTAAGGAAAAGAACTAAGTTGGTAGATATACACCACTAAATATGAGATTTATATATAAGAGGTAGAGTAATTAAAACAGTGTGGTATTGCAGCAATGACAGGCAAATACACCAACAGCAGAGGACACAGAGGCCAGAAACAATCTGGAAATGGAAAATAGCTAGATTTACCACAGAAGAACTCCTGTAAATCATTGTGGAAAGATTAGTGCTTTTAATAAATGCACTTCATAAATGTAGGGAAAATACAAACTTTGACTCTTACTCCATCCCACTTCAGAAAACCTTATTAAAGATAGTGAATCCAGTAAAAAATATCAGATATTAGCTTTACAGCTTTAGAATAGGCCAAGGTGTTTTTGATTAGGATAAAAAAGCTCTAACCATAAAGAGTACATTGTTTAATTAGACACAATTAAATGTAAATTTTCTATTTCTCAAAAGACACTCTTAAGAGAGTGGAAAAGCATGGCCGGGCGCGGTGGCTCAAACCTGTAATCCTAGCACTTTGGGAGGCCGAATTGGGCAGATCACTTGAGTCCTGGAGTGCGAGACCAGCCTGGGCAATTTGGGGAAACCCTGTTTCTACCAAAAAATACAAAGATTAGCCAGGCTTGGTGGCATGCGCTTGTTGTCCCAGCTTCTGAGGCACGAGAATCGAGTGAGCCTGGGAGGTCGAGGTTGCAGTGAGCCAAGATCACGCCACTGCACTCCAGCCTGACCTCATCCCAAAAAACTATCAAAAATCAATAAACAAACACTTTTTAAAACAAGTGCTCAATCTCATTAATCAGCACAAAATTGCAAGTGTAGACATAAGGAGAGATCACTGCACACCCACAGAGTGACTGGAATGAAAGAATAATTGCACAGTGAGTTGTGTGCGTGTGGCGAATCTGGAATCTTTACACATTTCTGGACCCCGATTCCCGCACAGACATCCGAGGCTGTGGCTGAAAGGTCAGATACAACCCTGGGAAAGAGGTCCCTCAGGACTGAGAACCAACCAAGGAAAAGCACCCAACCCCGGAGTGAGACAGAGCTCCCAAGGTCAGCTGGGCGCCCTTATGGCTGAAACAGAGTTCCCCGAGTCCCACCACAGGCTCAGAGAATCCAAGGAACAGCAGCCAACTCCCCCGCGGCACCGGGAGACAGCACCCACAGATAATAATTTTAAAAACCCAGCACCAAGAGAAAGCGTCTGGTAAGCGTCCCCATCAAGGATAAACAGAACCAAAGAAAAGCCAACACATCCCGAGAGCGAGCGACATCCAAGAACAAATGCGCCCCACGGCCGAAAACAGCACCCAAGGAAGAGTCCCTCGCAGGCTGAGATAAAGCCCGCAAGGGAGTGACCCCATAGGGCGGCGATCATGCCTCCAGGGCACAGCCACTACCACCCCGGTCTCTGAACATAGAGTCCCCAAGGCTGAGTCCCCCCTCAGGGCTGCGACCAAGCGGGGAAGAAACAAGAAACACTGCCACACCCGAGGCTGACACAGGCAACCAAGGCAGGGTCCCCAACCCTGGGCTCAGGTTATTTCAGCAGGAAAACTCCCTTGCATCAATGAGGGAGCCCCCAAGAAAAGACCCCCCGGCCCCACAACATAGTTGAGATGGGATGCCTAAGGAAAACGCCCCCCACGGTTGACACAGGCGCCCATGGCAGTGTCCTTAGAGCGGAGTCACTTTCCCAGGGAGCCCTACCACACACCTGACAGAGAACTCCTCAGAAAAGGCACTTTCTGAGGAAAACGGACAATTTCCGGGGAGAAATTAAAGCTTCCAGGGAAAAACTGCCCCACTCACAGTCCTGAAGTTCTGACCTTGCCGGAGGAGCAGCGGCAGCACCTCACAAAATGGCAGTGAAGTTGTGGTGCCTCCCCACTGGTGGAACTTTCTAGAAACTTGCTCTCTGGGAGTTATGGGAAATGTGCCCCCTCACACGCTTAGGAGTGATGCTCATGGGTAGGCGTCTCACCAGAAGCACCAATCCGGTACGGCTCAAGGGAGTGGAAAGAAGGGAAGCTGCCGGTCATGGCGTGCCCTGCCCCAGCCTAACACTGGGAACCTGTCGGGGGCGCCAGAGTCCGGAAGAGAAACTTCGCGCCCAGCAGGAACCTGGGCGCCACCCAGACAACCAGGAAGCGCAGCCCTCCCCTTAGCTGACTCTGGAGCTCTCTATAGGCGGTGTTCACTATCAACTGCACAGCGGACAGAGGCAGAGGAACGCAGAACCTTCTCACACAGCAGGATGAAAGGGTGAATTTGGAGCTGACATGCAAATATATCTTGTCGTATATTTCTCTGGCTTTGATATTACAGTAATATTGGCCTCACATCCGCTATTTTTTGGAAGACATTGCTAAGTACTGGTATTATTTCTTCCTTAAATGTTTGTTAGAATTTACACGCGAAGCCATCTTGGCTTGCCTCGTATTTCTGGGGAGATTTTAAATTACTAATTAAATCCCTTTTCATGTTATAGTCCTAATTCGATTTTCTATTTACTATTTATTTATTTATTCATTTATTTTGAGACGGAGTTTCGCTCTTCTTGCTCGGGCTGGAGTGCAATGGCGTAATTTCCACTCACCGCAACCTCCGCCTCCCGGGTTCAAGTGATTCTCCTGCCTCGGCCTCCCTAGTAGCTGGGATTACAGGCATGTGCCACCACGCCCGGCTAATTTTGTATTTTTGGTAGAGAGAGTTTCTCCATGTTTGTCAGGCTAGTCTCAAACTCCCGACCTCAGGTGATCCACCAGCCTCGGCCTCCCAAAGTGCTGGAATTACAGGCTTGTGCAACTGTGCCCAGCCTGTTTCTTCTTGAGTCAGTAATTTGTCTTCTAGGAATTTTTCCATGTTATCTAAGTTGTTTAGTTTGTTGACGTAAAGCTGTTCAAAATGTATTCCTTTTAATTTCTATAAGGTTAGTATTAATAACCCCTCTTTCATTTATTATTTTGATAATCGGTGTAGGCCTTTCTATTTTTCTTGGTCAGTCAAGCTAAAAGATTGTTAGATTTTTTTTTCACCTTTTCTGTGAACCAACTTTTGATTTCATTGATTTTTCTGTTTTTAATTTCATTGATTTTCTTCTACTCTAATTTTCATCATTCCACTCCTTCTGCTTGCTTGTATTAAATACACCAATTTAAAACTTCAGGAATAACAAATGATTTGTTTCATAAAGAAAGATTTGAAACCTTAGACACGTAGAAATGCTTATGATATTGCAAGTAGCAGTCATTTCGACTAGTTAACCAGAAGGAAATTTGGTGTGCTGAAACCAAACATGTTTTTTTTTGTGCCGGGCTTTTATTGATTTTGAAAGTATCAAGTCTAGTTTGTAGGAAGCTGTTTATTGCATGAGCAGTTTATTTTTTAAATCCACCCCCCACCTCCCAGACATTGCTGAGATAGAATAGTTAAGAAAAAGCCAACCCACCTCCTTGGCTGAGTGAAAGCACCTGAGGCAGAATCGCCCAAGGATTGAGTTTGATCCCATAAGGAAGATTTTCCTGCTGAAAGCTGAGAAGGCGCACCCAAGGACAAATCCTGCCTAGGCTGAGATAGAGCATCCAAGACCAAGTCTCTCCCCTTCCCACGCCCCCGCAACATGGCAGAGCTGAGCTAGAGCTCCTGGGAAGAGTCTTCCCCACAGGGCTGAGTCAGAGGCTCACCGAAGAGTCCTCTCCATAAATGAATTAGAGAACCTAAAAAAGACCTTAGCCCTCTCATAGGAGTGATAGAGCACCCAAAATACAAGTACTCTCCCTCCCCTAGAGTGGAAACAGAGCACACAAGTATGAACCTCTTGGTGGTGGAGGTAAAATACCACAAAGAATAACTCCCCAACTAGAGGATAGAGCGCGCAAGGGAAAGTTCTACGCCCCAAAGTTAAGAAAAATTCCAGCAATGGTGCGTTAGAACATTAAGGATGCACCACTGTAGGCTTGAGATAGAGCATCCAAGGAAAAACCTCAACCCCAGAGCTGACATACAGCACCCGAGAACGAGATCGAATATCAAAGGAAAGTGCCACACACACACACACAGCTGTGATGAGCATATGAGGAAGAGTCCCCTGCAGGTCTGAGATGTAGCATCCAAGGGATGGTCCTCCCCTGCCTGAGGTGGGAAACACAGTATCCAAGGAAGTTCCTTCACTTCATGGCTGACATAGAGCAACCAAGGAAGGCATCCCCTAACATAATTATGATGAGAACCCAGGGAAGAGCCTTCCAACTGCAGTTATGAAACAACCAAGGAAAAGTCTCCTTCCCAAGGGCTGAGAGAGAGCCCCTAAGAGTCACCCCTCTGGACTGAGATAAAGAATTATGGAAAATCCTTTCCGGGGCTAAGATACAGCACCTCCAAAACAGCCCCATCCAAAAGGGATGAGACAGAGCCCACAAGGAAACATTCACATAGGGTTGAGGTAGGTCACCCAGGGAAGCTAAGAGCTTTCTCCCAGGAGTAAGTTAAAGCCCAGAGGAAGATTCATCACCTCCATGCTGAGATAGAAGAACCCATGAAAGTCCTCTGTAGGGCTTGAAGACAGCATATGAGGAAACACTCACACCACCACCACCACCACAACCAAGGGTTGAAGCCCACAAATGGGATAGACCCAGCTGTTACTCAATGTACGCCAGATAACTTGTTGGGGTGCCACATTGGCAGAAGTCATTGGAAATCTACCTTCGGGAATTTGAGGTGTAGTATCCAGGGAAGGATCCCTTTAACCCAGAGCTAAGATAGATTACCTTCCAAAAAGTTTATCCTGAAACACTGCTGAGATACAGTGCCTTGGAAAGAGCTCTCCACTACAGATCTTAAATGGAATACTCAAATAACCTCCCCCAACCCCCCAATGTTGAAATTCCATCCCATTCATCTTATCACCAATATTGATATCCTGACCTTGCTGGGCGTGGTTGCTCACGCCTATAATGCCAGCACTTTGGAAGGCTGAGGCGGGCGGATTGCTTAAGCCCAGGAGTTTGAGACCAGCCTGGGCAACATAGTGAGACTCCATCTCTACAAAAAAAATAGGTATGATGGTGCATGCCTGCGGTCCCAGCTACTCTGGAGGCTGAGGTGGGAGGATTGCTTGAGCCCAGGAGGTGGAGGCTGCAGTGAGCCCTGTTCACCACCACTGCACTCCAGCCTGAGAGACAAAGCAAGACTCTGTCTCAAACATAAAAAGTAAATAAATAATAAAAAATTTAAAAATCCTGATCTTGCCAGAGGAGTGTGGCAGCACCCCACAAAATGGCAATAAAGTTGTTGTGGTGCCTCACCACTGCTGAAACTTTCTAGAAACCTGCGCTCTGGGAGTTGTGGGAAATGTACCCTCTAGGGCGCCTGGGAGTGATGCACATGGGGAGGCGTCTCACTACAAGCACCGATCGTGTACGGTCCAAGGGCGATGGAAGGAAGGGAAGCCGCAGGCCACTGCGTGCCCTACTCCAACAGAACACCGGGACCTGGGTGGGGCGCCAGAGTCCCTAGGAGAAGCCTCTCGCTCAGCGGGTGCCAGCCTAGAGAACCAGGAAGTGCAGCCCTCCCCTTCGCTGACTCTGGCGCCCTCTAAAGGCGGCCTTCGGTAACAACCGTACGCCTTCGGTAACAACTGTACAGCGGACGTAGGCGGAGGAACACAGAACCTTCTCACACAGCGGGATAAAAGGGTGAATTTGGAGCTGACAGGCAAGTATATCTTGTGATATATTTGTCTGGCTTTGATAGCGGGGTAATACTGGCTTCATAAAATGAAGCAGTGTTTCTTCCTCCGTTATTTTTTTGAAGATATTGCTAAGTATTGGTATTATTTCTTCATTAAATGTTTACAGAATTTACACGCAAAGCCACCATGGCTTGGTTTGTATTTGTGGAGAGATTTTAATTTACTAATTAAATCCTTTTTCTTTCTTTAGTCCTATTTCAATTTTCTGTATCTTCTTGAGTCAGTAATTTGTCTTCAAGAAATTTTTCTGTTTTATCTAAGTTGTTTAGTTTGTTGGCATAAAGTTGTTCATAATATATTCCTTTTAATTTCTATAAGGTCCGTATTAATAACACCCCCTTTCATTTTTGATTTTGATAATCTGTGTGTCCTTTCTTTTTTTCTTGGTCAGTCAAGCTAAAAGATTGTTAGGTTTATTTCACTTTTTCAGTGAACCAACTTTGGATTTCATTGATTTTTCTGTTTTTTTAAATTTTATTTTATTGATTTTCTTCTACTCTAATTTCCATCATTCCTCTCCTTCTGCTTGCCTGTATTAAATATATCAATTTCAAACTTCAGGAATAACAAATTACTTGTTTCATAAAGGAGGACTTAGACATATAGAAATGCTTATGATATTGCAAGTAGCAGTCATTTAGACAAGTTAACTAGTAGGAAATCTGATATGCTGAAACCAGACAAGTTTTTTGTGTTGGCCTTTGTTGATTTTGAAAATATCAAGTCTAGTTTGTAGGAAGGTGTTTATTGCACGAGTAGTTTATCTTTGAATATTTTAATATTTAGAATGCCCACTTTCACTGAATCCCACAAGTTTATTTTTTTTCAAGCTTAAAGGAAAGTATGTATTAACCAGCACATACACTATCCTGTTCGTGCCTTATCTCTGGTAATCCTTATAAGAGCACCATGAGTTAGATATTGTTTTATGCCCATTTTATGGAAATAGAATCGTGGAGTGCACATTTAAGCAGCTCTCAGAGGTTTAACCAGTTGGAAAAGTGACAGAACCTAGGTCTGTCAGATTTCAGAGATTGCACACACAAATACTATATGACACTGCTTACCGCTGTGAGTTCAGCAGAGAATTCCTTGTTTATATGGAAATAACAAAGCCGACAGTGTCCAGGATAATTGGCATCCATCCACAAACCCTCTGTACCCCAGTTTTGGTGATTTTAAGTAGGGTCATCTGTCCACTAAATTAATCAGATCTTAGGCTGGTCACACTTCTGAAATTGTACACCAAGTTTGTGTGTAAGGGTACTTTTCAAACAGGGAAAAATATCTATAGATTTCAGCAAGTTATCCAAAGGGAGTTAGGCCCACTACTCAACGTTCTCTGGATGATAAGAGAATGCCACAGAGCCTACACTCTTTCAATGGGGAGAATAGTGTCAATTTCTTTGCCAGTTTTGTTCTAGTTTTTAATCCGAGTGTTCTAGTCACACACACATAGTTAGCTATCAGGACTATCTGCAGATGCTGGTTCCTCCACTTCAAACAAATCTGCCAACTCCACCTGAAGAACTTTATACTTTTGACTGTGTGTTTATAAATGATGGGCAGGTAGGATATCTAGGACAGTGTATGTGCTCATTAATACATAATTCTCTTTAAATTTTAAAAAATGAACTTGTAGAATTCAGTGAAAATTGGCATTCTAAATATTAAAGTATTAATATTTAGAATTAAATTTTTAGTTGGGATGGTGGTATAAGGAGGGTCAGCCCATTCTCAAACTCAGCTGGAGGCATAAGGAAATTGTTTAACCTAGTGGTGTGAACTTACAGGAAATAGTGATGGTGGACTGAGTCATGACCTAGATAGAGGGAGATGAATCTGGATCACGGAACATGATATAGATTCTGGATATGAGATTCTAAACTCTGGTACCAAGGCACACTTTGCTAAGACAGTCTGTGATCATGTACTCTCAAGAGGATCATATATTTCAGCTGTATAGTACCGATTCATGTGCCAGTTATGTTCCAGTTATAAATCAAAGTGTTCTAGTAACACACATACTTAATTATGAGGACTATCTGCAGATGCAGGCTTCTCCACTTCAAACGAGTCAACCAACTCCACCTGAAGAACTTCATACTGTTGGCTATGTGTTTACAAATGATGGGCAGGTAAGATAACTCTTTCTATTTCTGCCCTAATTGTGACGTTCTTAGTATAATTATTTTCTCATTGAAAAGATAAATATGAACTATATGTGTTAATTCTCTTGATTTAAACGAAAAAAAAAACATGACACAGGAATTCTTATGTGAACATAAAATGGGAATTTTTTGATCCAAGAGTGGATTCATTGTGCAAGGAACTGATGTTTTTAATTATCACATTTAATGCTCATAATTGTTTTGCAGATGTGTATTACTATATCCCCTTTAGTAAGAAATCAAGGCTGACAATGATCAAATGGCTTGCCCCAAGTGACACATGATAGGAGATAGAGCCAGGGTTTGAACGCATACCTTTCTGATTCCAGAGTCTGTATTTTTTCCCACTCCCCAAAATAACTCCTTTCATATTGAGATTACAGTCTACAGTCTCTGTTTCTGTTATCCAAGTCTCTAGTGCTCTATCTAAAAAATGACTAAGTATTCCTCATGGAATATGAAGCACTAGGTGCTGTTGCCATAATTGGACTGTCCCAAAGGAGATCTTAATATGAGTTTTGTATTGTGTATGAGAGAGACATACTAACTCCACAATTAAAACATGAAGACAAAATAGATTGCATCTGCAGTTGTGGATGAGACCATTGGCATAAGGACACAGATAGGCAATAATCTCTTCTGTAACAAAACCAGACTAAACTTATTCCACCACATTCCCAAAACTCCTCAATTAATTAAACTTTTCCTCAATTTTCTGTGCCTTTATTTTCTCTTTTTTAACAATAGACATAAGAATCACACCTCACTCATAGGGATTGGTCAAGGATTGAGTTAATACATGTAAAGCATTTAGAACAGTACCTGGAGGGTAGTAAATGTTCAGTAAAAATGTTTTCACACATTCTCCACTCCACTTTTACAGGAAATGAAAATGGTTTGGAAAATTTTTAATCAAAATTATATATTTCAGTATAATTTTCATTAAATTATACTGAAATATATAATTTCATTAAATATGCAGGAGCATACTCTTTCTTTTTTCAACTTTTATTTTAAGTCCTGGGGTATGTGCAGGATATGCAGTTTGTAACATAGGTAAACGTGTGACATGGTGGTTTGCTGCACTTATGAACCGATCACCTTGGTATTAAGCCCAGCACCCAGTAGCTATTTTTCCTGATGCACTCCATCCCCCCACTCCTCCCCCGACAGGCCCCAGTGTGTGTTGCCCTGCCCGATGTGTCCATGTGTTCTCATCATTCAGCTCCCACTTGTAAGTAAGAACATGCGCTGTTTGGTTTTTTTTTTCTTGCGTTAGTTTGCTGACGATAATGGCTTCTAGCTCCATCCATATTTCTGCGAAGGACATGATCTCATTCCTTTTTATGGCTGCATAGTATTCTGTCGTGTATATGTACTACATTTTCTTTATCCAGTTTATGATTGATGGGCATTTGGATTGATTCCACATCTTTGCTATTGTGGATAGTGCTGCAATGAACATACTTGTGCATGTATCTTAATAATAGAATGATTTTTATTTCTCCTGGTATATACCCAGTAATAGGATTACTGGATCAAATGATATTTCTGCCTCTAAATCTTTCAGGAATCACCACACTGTCATCCACATAGTTGAAGTAATTTACACTCCCACCAACAGTATAAAAGCAGTCCTTTTTCTCCACAACTTTGCCAGCATCTGTAGTTTTTTGACGTTTTAGTAATCGCCGTTCTGACCTGCATGAGATGTTATCTCATTGTGGTTTTGAGTTGCATTTCTCTAATGATCAGTGATGTTGTGCTTTTTTTCACGTTTGTTGCCCGCGTAAATATCTTCTTTTGAGACGTGTCTGTTCATGTCGTTTGCCCACTTTTTAATGTGGTTGTTTGGTTTTCTTTTGTAAATTAGTTTAAGTTTCTTGTAGACTCTGGATAGTAGACCTTTGTCAGATGGACAGATTGCAAAAGTTTTCTCCCATTCTGTAGGCTATTCACTCTGATGATAGTTCATTTTGCTATGCATATGCTCTTTAGTTTAATTAGATCCCATTTGTCAATTTTTGGTTTTGTTGCCATGGCTTTTGGTATTTTTGTCATGAAATCTTTGCCCGTGCCTATGTCCTGAATAATATTGCCTATATTTTTTTTCTAGGGTTTTTATAGTTTGGGGTTTTACTTTAAGTCTTTAATTCATCTTGAGTAAATTTTGTATAAGGTATAAGGAAGGGGCCCAGTTTCAATTTTGCATACAGCTAGCCAGTTCTCCCAGCATCATTAATTAAACAGGGAATCCTGTCTACATTGCTTGTTTTTGTCAGGTTTGTCAAAGATCAGATGATTATCACTGTGTGATCTTATTTCTGAGTTCTCTATTCTGTTCCATTGGTCCATGTATCTGTTTTTCTACCAGTACCATGCTGTTTTGGTTACTGTAGCCCCATAGTATAGTTCGAAGTTATGTAGCGTGATGCCTCCAGCTTTGTTCTTATTGCTTAGGATTGTCTTAGCTATTCTGGCTCTTTTTTCGTTCCATATGAATTTTTAAAAAGCTCCTTCTAACTTGGTGAAGAATGTCATTGATAGTTTAATGGGAATAGCATTGAATCTCTAAATTGCTTTGGGCAATATGGCCATTTTCACAATATTGATTCTTCCTATCCATGAGCGTGGAATGTTTGTCCATTTGTTTGTTTACTCTCTGATTCCTTGAGCAGTGGTTTATAGTTCTCTCTGAAGAGGTCCTTCACTTCCCTTGTTAGCCATATTCCTAGGTACTTTATTCTTTTTATAGGAATTGTGAATGGGAGTTCATTCATGATTTGTCTCTCTGCTTGCCTGTTTTTGGTGTAGAGGAATGCTAGCAATTTTTGCACATGAATTTTGTATCCTGAGACTTTGCTGGAGTTGCTTATCAGCTTAAGAAGCTTTTGGGCTGAGACAATGGGATTTTCTAGATATAGGGTCATGTCATCTGCAAACAAAGGTAATTTGACTTCCTGTCGCCCTTTTTGAATACCCTTTATTTCTTTGTCTTGCCTGATTGTCCTGGACAGAGCGTGCAATACTATATTGAATAGGAGAGGTGAGGGAGGGCATCCTTGTTTTGTGCCAGTTTCAACGGGAATGCTTCCAGGTTTTTCCCATTCAGTATGACATTGACTGTGGGTTTGTCATATATGGCTCTTATTATATTGAGGTATGTTCCTTCAATACCTGGTTTATTGAGAGCTTTTAATATAAGGGGATGTTGAGTTTTATCAAAGATCTTTTCTGCATCTATTGAGATAAACATGTGGTTTTTGTCTTTAGTTCTGTTTATGTGATGAATTACATTCATTGATTTGCCTATTTTGAAACTACCTTGCATCCCGGGTATGAAGCCAACTTGCTCATGGGGGATAAGCTTTTTGATGTGCTGTTGGATTCAGTTTTCCAGTATTTTATTGAGGATTTTGCATCGATGTTCATGAGGAATACTGGCCTGAAGTTTTTATTTGTTGTATCTCTGCCAGGTTTTGGTATCAGGGCGATGCTGGTCTCATAAAATGAGTTAGGTAGGAGTCCTTTCTTTTTAATTTTTTGGCATAGTTTCAGTAGTAATATTACCAGCTCTTCTTGGTACCTCTGGTATCAGGGGCATATTCTTCGGTTATCCTTTGATGAAAACAGCTTTTAGTTAACATACTATACCCTTCAATTTCATGTTTTATCTACCACTGACCTTGCAAAGCATGCCCTACCCCTATCTGACTCCAAGATCAACATACTGGAATCTCCATAAGGTTGGAGGTGGGAAAATTTACCTTTTCAAACTATCCTACCCTTCACTATCTTTATGTATTATCTAATAAAGTATTAATCAGTATTTGCTAATACATAACTTTAAAGCACTAAAAGAGGCCAGGTGCAGTGGCTCACACCTGTAATCCCAGCACTTTGGGAGGCTGAGGCGGGAGGATCACGAGGTCAGGACATGGAGACCATCCTGGCTAACATGGTGAAACCCGTCTCTACTAAAAATACAAAATATTAGCCGGGTGTGGTGGTGGGCACCTGCAGTGAGCCGAGATCGCGCCACTGCAATCCAGCCTGGGTGACAGAGCGAGACTCTGTCTCAAAAAAAAAGAAAGGCAGTAAAAGATAAAATACGGTATTTATTTTTTCTTTCCTCCCCTAACAAGTGCTGAGACAAAATGATGTGTACTTCATGACAGAGAGAACCATACGTTTATTCCTTTGTATGATGAAAGCCACTCATTCCCCAAGCATTCTGATTTATCATGACTGGACCATGTTTGACTTTGGATAACACCTTGTATTTTACCTTCCCTTGTTTCACTGAGACCAGATTAAAATTAGCTTGCCTTTTCTAAGAGCATTGTGTGTGTTCAGTGATGAGAAATCTTTGACTTATGACTAAAACTTACATTAATGATATAAATGCATAGCTGTGTATGCATATGAAGGCTGTGACTTTGCAATGGTTGGATTTGTCTTTAATGGAATATGTTCACTGATGTTTTTCAGCAAATGAGAAGTGATGAAGTAAATCCGGTTACAAAAGGGCATCGAAGCAAAAAGAAACATTCCAGAAAATCCAAGAGACACTCTTCATCTAAGAGAAGGAAGAGTATGTCCCTGTGGTTAGACAAACAGGAAGGTGAGGGGGAATCCAATCTTTGGGCCTCAACCATGTCAAAGGACATTTGTATTCATGTCCTTGAGGGATCAACAGATATGAGCACATTTACAAGTGGAAGGGCAAGGTTCTAATTAGGTGCAACAATTTGGAGTTGCTGCAAGCGTTAGATGAATGAAGGAGGTTCCTGAGGCAGAAGGAGATGGTGGGCTCAACAAGAGTTTGGGTCTACTCACTTTCTGCCTGTCCTCACATTCTGCTCTAACCCAATGCAGTCTGGCTTCTTAATGTACTCCAGTGAAACTACTATCATCAAGGTCACCAGTGTTTGCTGCATTTTGGCATTAATGTCTCAGCAGCATGCAACACAGTTGTTTACTTCCTCCTGCACGGAAAGCTTCTTGGGTCCCCAGACACCTGGATTTGTTACCCTGTTACTAGAGACTCATTTTCCTTCTCTTTTTTGTTTTTCTCCTCTGCCTTCCCACCTCTAAATATTTCAGAGCCACAAAGCTTGATCCTAGGGTCTCTCCTCTTCAATATGGTATCTCTTAAGGTGATGCCATGCTGTCTTAGAATTTTAAATGATTCACACTAAAAGAACTCTCACCATTATACTTCTACACTACAACTTGTTCCTGAAATCCAGACTCAAATACAACTACTCACATGGTATCTCTACTGGCTGTCTAATAGTCATCTAAAATTCAACTCCCTCTACATGCTCAAATTTCTGACCTCCCTCTCCAAAAATACTATACTTTTAGCCTTCAGTATTTCGGTTACAGACACTGTCCATTGGGTGAAACATCCACAAAGGTGTAACAACCAGCTGTTCACAGGTATGGGGGACTGAGGAGTGCTGGTTTTCATAGTTTGCAGCTATCCATAGTGCAAGTAATCCCACCATGGCCTAGTTCAAGCTGTCAACATAAGGTCACTGAACCAGATTCAGGAAGAGTTGGCAGCACTCGGCTCTCATAGTCAGTTCCCTAACATCTCCTGAACACCCCTGGTGTACTTTCACTTAGTAGTTCAAGTCAAAATACTTAAAGTAACTTATGAGTTATCTTATGATTCTTTTATTACTCTCTCATTTCCCATCTCTTAGCAAGTCCAGCAGTCAATGCCCAGTATAAATTCTACATCCAACCATTTCTCTCTATGCCTCCAGTGCACACTGCCGTGATCTCTGTCCAGGCTAGTACAATATCTTCTTAGCTCTGTGTTTCTAATCTTCACTCATCTATCGCATACTCTCTAACCCTGTGGCTAGATAATTATGTCAGCACGTAAATCACATCATGCCATGTCCCTCCTGAAAACCCATCTTCAACTCTCCTAAGCACTTAGAACAGACCCTGAACTGGCTTTGGTCTGCAAGCCTCTGCATGGCCTGGCCTCTGTCACCCTCTTCTAACACAGGTCCCATCCATTTCCTCCTGGCTCTCTCTGCCTCTGTCCTTCACCTCTGTAGTGCCCGGTCCATCCCCACTCCATCCCCTACCCTTGGCCTCACCGCAGCCTGGAACTCTCCCTCTGCCTCTGCACAGGAGGCTCTGCTTCTTCCTCCAAGCCCTGCCCAGTGGCACCTCTTCAGAAGGCCCTGCCAAACCAGCCACAGCCCCTGGGACTCCCTCTGCTGCTCTCTCCCACGGACCTGTGGACTGCTTTTCCAAACCAGCCCAATGCTGCTTGTTTCATTTGCTCATTGTGCATGTACTGTCTGACTGCCCCATGAGGATGCGAGCTCCACAAGGGCAGGGAACATTGCTCTCTGGGCTGTTTACTGCCGATCCCCAGCTCCTGGCATGCTGCTTGCCACAGATGATGAATAAATGAAAGAGGCATCAGACCTGGAGTGAAAAGAAAGTCACTTTTTCTAGACAAAAGGGCAGGATCTATAGAATCATATAAAACCGCAGATGTGTGAGGATGGAGTGGAGATAAGAGTGTTCAACTCCAATAGCCACGTCTATTTTCTCAGAATATTTGGGGTAGAAAGGAAGCAGGTTAAGGAGGGTCACTTAGTCTGGCTTCCTGCTGCACACAGCATGGTATTTATAGGTGAACTATACAATTAATATCAAGTGAGAATTGTAAAGGGCAGAAAGATGATACAAAATGATGAATACAAAAACCTGTGAATGTTTATTCTGCTGTCGTACTTCTTTACTGCGTGTATTCATTACGCCAAGAGGTAAAAAGGTAGTTTTATTTTATTATCTGACCTGATCTCTGTTCGCAAGATCTGAGATTTCCACGTGGTAAATCTGTTTCATGAAATAAATAATTCTTTAGAAACTGATGAATACATAGCTGTCCCTCTGGAGGAGGATGGGACAAAACACACCTATCTTGCAGCTCAACCTCTTCATTTGGTTTCCAGATGCTAGCGTCACTCACAATGTCCATGAAGAGAAGATAAAAAATGGCCAACCAGCACACAATAATGTCATTGCAACTGTTCCAACAGCGCTTATTAATATGGCAGCAGCTGGAATTTCATCCATGAGTACCAGGGACCAGTGTAAGTTTGCTCACTTGTTATACTGTCCTACGAGGATTCTACTATGCACCATATATGCATAGTGTCATGAGGGAAGAAGGTAATTTTGTTGTATTATCTTTTCTGGCCTCAATTTTAGGGTTCTCAGATTGCTACCTGGTATATCCTCCTTCTTTATGACATACTGAGCATCAGTGGGGTTTACCTGTGCAGTTGACATAATGCACTTACCTCACAGCTCAACTACTTCATTTGGTTTCCAGATGCTGCAGTCACTCACAACATCCATGAAGAGAAGATAAATAACAGCCAACCAGCAACTGATAACATCTTGTCAACTGCTCCACCATGGCTTGGTGCTATGGCAGCAGCAGGAATTTCGTCCATGAGTATGAGAGATCTGTGTATGTCTGCTTATTAATTGTACTGTCCTACTTGGTTTCCATAAGCAGGCATATTTTCATGAATTGTAGAAGGTGGTTTTGTTGTATATTCTTTCCTAGCCTCAATTTGAGGGGTATCAGATGGCCACCTGGGATATCCTCCCCTGCTTTTTTAGATAATTTTCTAGAAACTGGACAAAGAGGGATATACCTGTGGGGTTGGCATAATGCACTTACCTCACTGCTAAACCTCTTCCCTTGGTTTCCAGATGCTGCAGTCACTCACAACGTCCATGAAGAGAGGATAAATAACAGCCAACCAGCAACTAATAACATCTTGTCAACTGCTCCACCATGGCTTGGTGCTATGGCAGCAGCAGGAATTTCGTCCATGAGTATGAGAGATCTGTGTATGTCTGCTTATTAATTGTACTGTCCTACTTGGTTTCCATAAGCAGGCATATTTTCATGAATTATAGAAGGTGGTTTTGTTGTATATTCTTTCCTAGCCTCAATTTGAGGGATATCAGATGGTCACCTGGGATATCCTCCCCTGATTTTTCAGATAATTTCCTAGAAACTGCACGAAGAGGGATATACCTGTGAGGTTGACATAATGCACTTACTTCACAGCTCAACCTCTTCACTTGGTTTCCACACGCTCCCGTCAATCACAATGTCCATGAGGAGGGGATGGAAAATGGTCAACCCCAACGAGATAATGTCGTGTCAAATGTTCTGTCAGGGCTTATTAATATGACAGGAGCTGGTATTCCAGCGAGGAGTACCAGGGATCTGTGTATGTTTGTTTATTAGTTGTAGTGTCCTTGGTTTCCATATGCATGCGTAATGTCATGAAGGGAAGAAGGTGGTTTTGTTGAATAATCTTTGCTGACCTCAACTTGAGTGGACTCAAATCATTATATGATGTATTCTCCTGCATTATGGGATAATTTCCTAGAAATTTAGCATCAGTGGGATATACTGGTGAGATTGTCATAATGCACATACCTCACAACTCAACCTGTTCTATCAGTTTCCCGATGCTACCATCACTCACAACATCTGTGAAGAGAGGATGGAAAATGGCCAATCCCAAACTGATAAAGTCTTCTCAACTGTTTCCCCATGGCTTGTTCATATGGCTGCAGCTGGTATTCCATCCATGAGTACCAGAGATCTGTGTATGTCTGCTAATTAGTTGTACTGTCATACTTGTTTTCCATAAGCATGCATATTTTCATGAAGGGTAGAAGTCGCCTTTGTTGTATATACTTTCCTAATCTCAATTTGAGGAGCCTCAGATGGCCATCTGGCATATCCTCCCCTGATTACCTAGATAATTTCCTAGAAAGTGAACATCAGAGGGATATACCTGTTGGGCTGACATAGTGAACTTACCTCACAGTTCAAATTCTTCATTTGGTTTCCAGATTCAACTGTTCCTCACACTATCTGTGAACAGAAGATAAAAAAAGGAACAAATAGCACCTGATAAATTCTTGTCTACTATTACAGCGGGGCTTATGAATTTCACAGGGGCTGGTATTTCACTCATGAGTACCACGGATCAGTGTATGTTTACTAGTTGTACTGTCCTACTTGTTTTTCATACGCATGCAGTGTCATGCAGAGAAGAAGGTGGTTTTGTTTTATTATCTTTTCTGGCCTAAAACCGTGGGGTCTCAAATCACAACCTGATATGGTCTCCTGGTTTATGGGTGGGATAATTTCCTAGCAACTGAGCATCAGAGGGACATACCTGTGGCACTTACCTCACCACTTGAACTCTTCATTTGGTTTCCAGATTCTACCATCACTCACAATATCCGTGGAGAGAGAATGGAAAATGGCCAACCCCAACCAGATAACGTCTTGTCAACTGGTCCCACAGGACTTATTAATATGGCAGCAACTCCTATTCCAGCCAGAAGTGCCAGAGATCTCTGTATGTCCACTTATAAGTTGTGCTGTCCTACTTGGTTTTCATA